>NW_009922483.1:0-7916 GCF_000696875.1 Nestor notabilis
CCAACCCTAAGTATTCTATGATTCTATGATATTGTGCAACTTCAGCAACCGATGATCCTTCTCCAGCAGCTCCACACTTAGCTGTGCCATAAACTTTTGGAAAGGTCCCGTAGAAAAATCTCCAGACTATTCAGCCTATAATGAAAAGGTTGCGGATTTTAGTAGGAAAACAAAAAAAGGAGAAAATGCAAAGTGCAGAGGTTATGCCTTTTTTGGCCAAATATTCAGAAGTAGAGGGTACCAGCAGTGAAGGCTGATGACGTGTTAATAATTGTAGGATAGAAAAAAGGTGACAGGAGGTCATTATCTCCCTTTATCTCGCAGTCCTTCAGACTGTAAATGATAATACTCTTTTTTTTTTTGAATCTCAAAATGTCTAGTTTTGCAGTGTGATACTGAGTTGCAAAACCTTTGGGTTTATTGGTATATACACATTATTAATATACATACACAACAGATAAAGATTGGGATTTAGATTAACAGCACAGTCAGTAAAACTGGTTGTATAACTTCATAGGTTAAAATGAAATCATCACAATCAATTCACAAATTAGTTTCTCTATAACTGACCCAGAGCTAATGATATTGTGATGTGATTTTATTGATCTTCATATAGGATGTCTTGGAGAGTTCACCTATGACTAACTATAAAAATGAAAATCAGTGTGTGGGAGCCTTTATCACACAATATACTACCATTAATTTTCTGCTGATTATACAGTTAGTAAGAGGATGTACATTTAAACAATACGCTTTTAAGAAAATCTCAGCATAATGACTCACATTTAATATGTTTAATCTTTAATCACATTTACAACAAAATGATGTCCAAATCTCCAGGATTTCCTTATAGAAATATTCCATAGCAAAAGAAATATTCTAAAGCAAGTGAAAGTGTCGTGTTTTATTGAAGCTTTTGAAGGAAAAAAAAATATCCCTTCCATCTCCCTCAGAAGTGTCAGCTCAGATGAGACCACAGAGAATTATTCTTGCAGCACAGGCCAAATGATATAGAGTCTATTTTGGTCCCTTATCAATTAAGACCAGCACAAAACCATGAACTAACTCAGACATACAAAGCCAACGTCAGTACTTTAATTGCTCTTTTTGGTAATCCTTTTAAGCACTTCCTGGACATACAAAAGTTTAGAAACCATTTTTTTAACATGGCACCATTCAAATACAGTACACAAGAGAACTCATAGATTCTAATGACTTCCTAAAGCCATAGAAATTCACAGTTTCGGTAGATCAACTTAACAGATCAATTAAACCTGTCATGCTCAGGCAGATTTGGTTTTGATTTGCTTTGCTGTTGTGGGGAGTGTGTGTTTGTTTAGAAATTGTGCATACACACCCAGTACAAGTAATAAAACATTATCCAGGCAGATTTGGTGTGCTTTGTATTACTTGGAAAATGCTTGTATGCATTGAAAATTTGGAATGCCCTAGGAGGGACATTTATCCTTTCAGAAAGATAGTACTACAACGACCATCTTGTCTGCCTTGAGATTTCAATGGACTTTAAAGCTGATGTGCTCAAAATCAGAAATTTTATTTAAACTTATGTTTATCCAATGATCAAGTGTGACTGAAATAGCATCAGTGGAAAGTATTTGGTACAGCTACACAATATATAAAAAGATAATCTCTAGTTGCATTTATTTGCATATTTCAGTTCTTCAAAAAAAATGAGTTGAACATCTGTTAAGATAATTATCCTGCAGAGACTGAACCTAGCAATTTGAGTAAATAATATATATATAGGTGATAAAAGAAGTAAATTTGTGTTCTCTCTTTTTTGAGAAGTATGGCAACATACAGAGAAAAAAAATTACCATTTTGAAGCCTTTTTATTACTACACTTTTTGTTATACGTGAAAACATAAAGTCTTAAAAGTAAGATGCCCCCCAAAGCTGAAATTCATCTCATTTGACTATAGACATCTCCAGTGTAGAACTGTACTTATGATCTAGTTTGCAAACATTTTTAAAGTCTGTAGAGAGAAATAAGCACTTGCCTGGCAAATTTAATGGCTTTCCAAAGTCATTTGATATATAAGAAGAATCATGGACCAGCAATTTTATCCCACAACATATAAAAGCAATGTAGGCAAAAAGGTTGCACAGAGAGGATTACATGCCATACATCGGAAATTGGGTCCTCTCCTAAGGAGAAACTCTTTCAAGAATTCCATGGAAGTAGTTTCAAGAATAGTAAGGGTAAATCCATAACAGTCAAGACACAGATTTCAACCCAGTTGTTCTCTACATACCTCAGTTTTTTCCCCAACCTTCCGTCAACATTTTTCAGCCCAAATCGACAAAGAATTATTCCCACTCTCCTTATAATTATGAGCACCTGCAAAATGAAGTTTGCAAAATCCAAAGTTGATTAATGTAGTTTTGTACTGGATTAACTGTCTTATCTCCCCTGACTGATTACAAAGGGAGCTTATAGCAACAGAAAAGTTATTATTCCCCAGCCAGATGAGTCTATGACAACTGTCATAGGAGAACAATCACTTACAAGGTTATGACCAAATGAAGTTCAAAGTCTTGAATTATCTACTCAGAAATTAAATGACAGCTGCAAATCCCACATATGAAAGCAGTGACTGCACAAATACCTTACATCCATCGAGTATTCCCTGGAGAAAAACACATGTGCCAGCATCGCATACATAAGAGATCCAGTGCCCTTGGCCTGTATTGAATTTAGCTTGTGTAAACTAACTGTACAATGTGTGAGCAGTGAAACTGACACTGCTGGGAATTCACATAAACGTAGGAAAACCATGTAGTGACTCCCAGAAGTTCCTCATAGGCTGTCTGGTGCCCTGAAATCTGTATAAATATAACCTGAGAAATCTGCATGGTTATCTTGGTTTATGGCAATGATAATCCTTATCTTGAACGTGATGTTGTTTACCATGAAAATAGTACCAGAAAATTTGCCAGAAAATGCATGCTTAAAATCCTTAAAATGCTAAAAAAAGAAACCTCCTCAGTCACCAAAAGGGAGTCTTGGCAAAAATGCCTATTCCATAAAATGTATTTATGTTGGTAGTAAGTGCCAGACAATAGCACTTGAATATGATTCCTGTCTTAATGCAAACTACAGTACAGTGGACAGTTGTAATAGGTGGTGTTCTTTCTAAAGCTCATCTAAAGCACAAGCTCTGCACTTGATGGTAGTGGCATTTCTGGTAGGAGTTTTAGCTGAAACAATACTTGAATCAGCTAGATTTTATGTAAAATTTTCATTATGACTGTATGTAACCACTGTTACTATTATTACTGTTGTATTGTTACTGTTACTATTGCTATGACTATTGTCATTACTATTACTATTATTATTGCTATTATAATTTAATAAAAGAAAATGTAACATATTTGTCCCTGTTAGTTACGTAGTAGAAATAAAATTCAGCTACTTTTTCATAAATACAAGACCTAAACTCATTCATTTATACATCTTTTGCAATAAGGAGCAGTTAAAAGGCTCTTGATGTTGATAGTGCTGGCTTCTATGGCTATTTCAAGTGTGGCTTTGGGCAAATCACCTCTTCCAAGCATTTCAATCATCTCTCCACACAGAAAAAGGAGCTAATACTTACCTACCTCAGAGGTGGTATTAGGCTTAATTCATTACTGTTTATAAAAAAGTTGATAAACATCTAGTTTCCAGGATACACTATCCATTATTGTTAATGGATTAGCTCCTATTCGATACACTACACAAGTTCAAGCTCTTTATGACATTTTCATTCAGCTGAAGATAAACAACTGTGACTCACAACTGCAAATGTCAAGAACAACTTTCCTTTTAATTTTTAGCCTGCAGGAAAAATATGAACTTTGAATGGATATCTCTCAAACAAATGTTGCTCCCAACAAATAATTAATGATTTTTTTCTACATACTGATCCTCACAAATAGCTCTTACATCCTCACTTTTATGAATTTCAGCATTATTCATACCATGAACCATGTCAACCAGAGTAAATTCAATATATATTGTTGTGTCTGCAAGTACAGACTGGCTTCTTGATGAGAAGAGATAAGAGTACAAAACATTTACTGAGATGAAACTGTAGCACACAAATTAATCTCTGTCTACGAAAAATACAAGAATATAATATCAGTGCTTAGCAATCGTTAGAGGCACTACTTTGCAGCATTTCATTGGGGTTTCACAGACTTTCTCATTGCAATGCATGAGTTTTCATGATATCGTTTTCATGATACCAAAATGAAAGATGTGATTCAACCACCCTAGGGAACTAGAGAGACATGACACTTAGCCACATGCACAGGACTCAGAATGAAAAGGAAATGGAGGGGGTGCAATTCCAAACACAGAGGAATAGGGATCTTAATGGAGCTAGAAGATAACAGAGGTAATAGATTTATTTTAAAAGAGATAAAGCATGCTGTACAGACTGAATTCAAGGGATTTTGAGCCTTTGAGAGCAATACTGTGATGACAGCCAGGAGCCAACAGTTCAGGGAAACTGAAAACTTAACAGGATGCTGAGGATGCAAGCTCACAAACTTGCAGACAACTGATCTCTATTACACAGCCTACAAGTATAGCTCCTAGCTAACGGGTCTTTAAGTGCCAGCACATCACAGCAGCTCTAGAGAAGTTCTGAGCTCAGCCAGAGGTCAGCATATTTGCAAGATCAGTAAGGTCAATCTTTCTTCTTTCAGGAACTGAAAAACTGCCCAGCCTCCACTGAGCTCAAAACTTTGTAGGATCCACAATTCAATTCCCTCTGTCAGTATGGATAAAATCTTCTTGTCCCAGAAGCAGACAAAAGTTTCCATTCCGTCACAATGCAATTTGGGATTCATCCTTCTCCACTGTGCTTTCAGATTCTTAAAGGGCACAGTGGCTGATGCTGAGTTCCTGCAAACATTACAAATGGAAATGTCTATCTCAGATCAGGTTTAATCACTGGGTTTAGGCAGAAGTCCTCTTCTTCCTTTGCAAAGCAGATAGTTGGGGAATCAAGAGATAAAGTGAATAGTTTTACATGTATATAACTATTCATTGCAGGTAAGTCTTAGTCCACTGAATAGCTTCATGCCTAGATCATTCGAGGAGAGAGGCAAATGTATTTTAAAGACATATAAGCAGGCCATAACATCTTTAAATGTTCATTTACTACAAAATGCAACAACTATCATCTCTCAGCCTTGTTCAAACACCATCAGGCACACAGTAAAGCCCTCTCAGTGTCTAGATACAGATATTTATCAAGAGTAGACTCAGCATCTGCTCAAAATAATTTTCTACTTCATAAGCCTACAAGAATGTACCCAGGCATGGGTACTTTAGCCTCCCTGTGCCCACTGCATTGGTTAAATGCCAGGCACAGTCATGCAGATTGCCTCCAGATAGTCAACAAGAAAATGATGCGGTTAGAAAATCATCAGGATTTAGACATGCTATGCCTGTGGCCTGCCTATAGTTACTGTTTCACTGAGGTATAGTCATATATCTAATCTGTGTTGTTCATTTCACAGTTGTTTAAATTGAACAACCTCCACTCTTACGTGATTTTTTGTCATTCATTGTAAGAGAATGTATCTATCTTCCTCTTCTTGATCTGGTACCAGAAATCATGGCAGGCCTATCTGCACTTCCATAATTCAGGCTCATAATTCATAATTCAGGGACCTCACTATAGTCTGGGTAATAGCAGCAAATTGCAATGCGGGTTTCAGCTGACTGAAACACCTCATGGGCTCTTATCCAGTCCTAGACACGTCACGTAGCACTTGAGTCACAATGAGCTCTCAGGAACAGGACAGCAACTGGGAGTTATTGCTAAAAAAGAATGAAGGCTAACTCTGAAGTAAAGACCTACTCAAAAGATATAGTGAATTTTATTTCTTTGTACTTTTTTGTACATGGTTCTCTCAGCCTGATCTGGCTATTATGAAGGATGGGTATCTCAGACAAGTGAAAAAGTCACTCATAGGCCCTTGTTCTGTTCTTTTTTCCTAAGCTCTCTTACACTAAAGATCTTGTTATGAGAAAAAAGGAACAAGTCATATATACACAGCCAAGTGAAAAGCCTGTGCTCTTTCACTAGGAAGAGCAAAATTTACCATCATCATTGGAAAGTGGTGTCTCTTAAATGTGTAGGTGTGGAACTACTTTTCCCAGAGTTCAGATTATAAGATTCAGTGTTGCAGTATGTACTCATTCCAAAGAGGAATGAATTAGGTAACCTTAGCATAACCCTGGAAAGAAATTGTCAAGAAGCAACTGGTTTCTTGTACTTCATCTAGTACAAGGCTGATATCAATACTATCCCACAGCTTAACTTGCTAGTGTGGAAAGAGAGGAAAACATGCCCATATATATAAAATTCTCCACTCTGTAAATTTTGTTTTAGATTGATTACCAGTATCTTCTCCAGGGAACCTAAACAAATCTGTGAATCATTCTGTGTGTTTCGTCTAAATTGTCAAATTAGCTATTCGGCCTATTATATGTAAGATATTTCTCTCCCTGATTTACTCCTCCAAAACGAAATCTGGATGTGGTTCTGGGGATACAGCTCATTCCAGACACTCTTTACATTAAGCAGGATGGATAATATCACACCATGATTGGCTTGCACTGTGCTCTGCAGTGCAATACCCTCCTTCTGACATAGACCATTGTGCCACATAATAGGGTATGCAACAAATACTGTACACTACTACTCCAGTGAGTTGCAACACAGTCTTCTTACTACTGCAGTACTTGGAAGATAACTTACTGTGTGGTTGTGGCCAGCCAGCTCCAGAGAGAGCTAGCCCTCATAACTGAGGAACAAATTCATTTGCACCATATAGCACAGGATGAGGAATTATTCTTTGAAATGGATGATGTCAGCATTAGAGACACATCCTTTTAAGATCCTGCCTGGTTTTAATGCTTTCCAACACTGACACAATCTGATTTATACCAAATATGAACTTCAGAGTCCAAAACAATCTTATGAAGAATCTGCAGTGCCAAGACAGATGAGGCCCTCAGCCATGCTTAGCACCAAGGCTGTCTTGCCAACTCGCAACTCCAGAGACTGATTGGGATCACTTCTCACCCAAACTTCATGCAGACATGTGTAGTACTTACAGCAGCTACCTCCTGCTGTGAGATTTAATTCTCACTGTTAAGTTGTCTAGCTTGCAGATAGGCCAACCAACCAAAATACTGTAATACTGTCACTCGGAAAAGTGATAAAAAATTGCATTTAGGCTATTCTGTGGTCTTTGCATTCCATATGGTTTTTGCCATACCTGCTTTCAGAGTCAAGCACAGAGTACAATGATGGAGAACTTCATCTAGTCTGGTTTATTTATGTCTGAAAAGGTGCAAGCAGCTTTAGGAAAACAAAAGATTAAATTTTTCAACAAGGAAGACTGAGTTCCTCAAATCACTGTTTTTCCCATCTGGTAACAGGATTCCTGTGAAGATAGCCAATATATCACTCTCATATACTTCTTTGAATGAATACATTTCCTACCTCCAAGAATGCGATGTTTTTGCACTAACAAAACTTCAGAACAAGCTTTCCATTCCCACCACATTCTCCATTTCATGAAAAATGATTCCACAATGTTCCAACTAATAACTGATTAAACCAGCAGTAGAAACAGAATTTTTTGTTTATTATATTCTTTCCTGACATCCAATGCGTATGCAGACATAAGGTACTCTACCTTCCTTTGAAGTGGCATTATTCATAAGCATGTGCTTCTGCTTCTAATTTAAATACGCAAGACTTCTACCATTTTATTTTTAGTTTCAAACAGCTTCTGTATTACAGTTTGTTTTGGGGGCATTTTTCATATCAGCAGGGTAAGATTAGCATTGACATTTGTCATGAGCTATTGAAGAGACAGAAGGC
>NW_009922483.1:7947-10561 GCF_000696875.1 Nestor notabilis
ACGTTGATAGCAGTTTTCAATTTCCATCATACCAACCTTAGAGCTCCTGCTGACATTATAACACTAACTCAAATATTAACATAAAATATTGAAAATACTATATGGATGCTGTTTCTGAATACTTGCTGAGAATGCTAAAGAGGTGTTTTGCTCACAATAAATATTTATAACATCGTGCGAAATGGCACAGACATTAACTGTAAAAAAGAACTTTCATCAGAGCATTGAAGTCATAGCAAAGACTTCCATTTAGTGAAAGCACATTAAAATGCAGCAATAGTTTGCACTTAAATGGTCTGATTCTCCACTGCCGTGAACCAAACAGAAAAATTTTGCAAGGATGGTTTTGTGATAAAGTTGTTAGAACAAGGCTTGCTAGATACCACTTAATTTTTTCCTGAATATGTACAAGTCTCCTAGGCTTAAATCTGTTCTCACTGAAGTTGAAAGGCATACATCCCTTTCTATCTGATGGAGAGAAATAGGGCTTAGAAAGAAAAACTCATTTTACAAATGTAGACATTGTAGAGGTCAGTAAGCAGGTTAAAAGATGTACATTTTTTTAACATAAGTCTATAAAATAGGCAGTTTGATGAAAGTCTAGTCTCACTTCAGTGAACACAGTATGTTGTCATCTGTTTGAACTTACAAATCTTTTCACAATGGAAAAAACAAACAAATCCCTGACAATTACTTCCTCATGATATTCTTGCAAGCACAAAAATTCAAGGTTAGCATGGTACTAAGGCACTATGCAGGTGGTAGAAACCACAGCTATACCTAAGTCAGTTGACCCTTTCCAACCTAATGTGCACAAATTTGTGAGCATGGTGATGCAAGCCTGCACTGCAAAGGTTACAGGGTCCAGCCAAGCTTCAAAACCACCTTGCTGCTTATCGTAGATGGAAGATTGATGCCAACATGACTTTTACATCTGAGAAACTGAGATAAAGTAAAATACAAAAGGGGTTTATACTTCAGTACGGACTCTAAACACTTCCGAATGTGTCCACAATGCCCTTTTCCAAGCTTTGAAAGCCAGATCCCTGAACTAAGCTTTTTATCTATTTATTTACCTATTTTAAAAAACACACTGCAGTTCAAGTAGATGTTAGGTTGCAACCCCACTCTTCCTTCCATTCTGTGAATGGTATTGCTATGCTTAGGCTGACATTTCATGCAGCAAGACTAGGGCATACTGTACATTAAACCTACCATGCTCTCTGTTTCGTAGGGCAGAAACTACACTCATTGGTGCCAGTGCTCATATTCCTCTGTTGGTGATGATGTTCTGCACCCTCAGTCATGGAATTCATGACCAACTAACCCATTTATTCTGCTGCTGGTGTATTTTAGTTGTTCTAACTGTTCACTGAAATGTGTTTTTTTTATTCTGAACTGCCA
This sequence comes from Nestor notabilis, assembly GCF_000696875.1. NCBI lineage: Eukaryota > Metazoa > Chordata > Aves > Psittaciformes > Psittacidae > Nestor > Nestor notabilis. The sequence continues at coordinate 9,352 of NW_009922483.1, forward strand.
TCTTGCAGTTGACAACATTTCATGCATCTATATGTGTTCTTTGGATCCCTTCAATGCATGCATTGGCTGTTGAATACCCTTACATAACTATATACATATAAAAACCACGTATTGATTTAGGGAACTCTGAGAACAGTAACTTCTTGAGGAAGTTGAGGAAAGCAGCCATAAGCAGTCACACACCATGCAGGACTGCAGGCTAACAGACAGCAGAACTTCTCTTTCACTGTACGAATTTCCTGACAGCCTTCTCCCAAGCAGAAAGACTCTGTCATTATATTAGCAGAAATTCTGGTGGAAAGAATCTATTCACCTAATTTAAATACAACATAATTTATTTTGGTGTTTATTCAAGCCTTAGCTTACTCTGGAAGCATGAAATATCTCAAAAGCATTTTGTTTATTTATGTTTGAACTAAAAGAGCTGTGTTGCCCATTAGCGAAGATACAGAGATGTAGATCTATCAAATGAGAAATGGGCATAATACCCATTAATGATAATGCAAGTTCTGTGCATAAAAGTGTGGAACAGAAAACTTCTGCTTGCTTTTGGCAGTCATTTTTTCTGTATTAAGTGCAAAGCCTCTAAAACAATAGGCATGACTAAGACCAGCTCTCTCAATACAAAATAGCCAAACCAATATAAATATGATTTTATTTTTTAAAGTGCATTTGAGCTGACAACCAGTGAGCTGTGGCTCAGTGATAAACCCTGGCAAATGGGGTTGATAATGGAAACGCTGACAGATTCCTTGCCCTCACAGCACTATCGTTATCTATTGCATTGCACATTAAACACACATACCACCTGATAAATACATAGCATGTTAAATCTGATAAAACTTCTACTGAATCAAACAGACAAGGAGTTGAACATGATAAACAAGCTCCTGTATCTGATCCATCAGTTTCAGAAAAAGATAAGTAAACAACTGAACATGATACAGTACATCACTGTCAGGTGATTAAGGTCACTCCTTGGGAATTGCCGTCCTCTGAGTAAAAGTTGTGATTGAAAACTCTGGCCAGGAGATTTTATTTATCTGGTTTTAATTGGGTTCACAAACCTTTAATGTAAATAGAAACAGTATTTACATTACAGTACTCAAAAGAGTGTGTAGTTACATCTGTACTTCAACCTCTTCACCTCTGTCATTATGGTCACTTCCTTTATGCAGAATCATAGAATCATAGAATAGTTAGAGCTGGA
>NW_009922484.1:0-15248 GCF_000696875.1 Nestor notabilis
ATATATATATATAAATAAAAAGAAGAGATTTGATTCCAGTGTCAGAAGATACAAATGATTTCATTTGGTCAGGGCAATGACATTTCCAAGGCTTCTTTAATCGCTAAGAAGCTCTGCTGCGTTGAACGGCATTTACCGAAGGATATTGCTGCTTGTGTCACTGCTGCCTTGATGTCTTGTTGCTTTACATGCTCCAAAGATCTGAAGTTCAGCTTTCCCAAAGCATAGGCTGCTCATGTGGGAAAAGAGGAAAAAAAAAAAAAGCATCTGGAAAGGAAAATAAAATATGATTTTAAATAACAATTATTTGCCCAGGGAGATTTAGCCTTCAATCAACAGGCATGTTGCAGGGGTTAGATGGTGGTGACAGATGGCATGGAGACAGCAGTGATGATCAGAATGAGCTTTATAAAGAAACCACGGGATGAAGGGAGAGCCCAGCTTCTCCACACTGGAAGCTGAGCCAAAGCATAGGATATCCACACTCTCCAGCTTTTGGGACCTAACCCTGGCGTCACCCAGGTGCAGATCTTGATAAATCCAAGAGAAACAAGCTCTGAAGCGCTGTCTGGAAGCAGCGACCTTTCGCTGGTGGCTCTAGGGACACTAGCAATGCAAAGTTCAGCTTCATGAATTCCCATCTAGAGAAAGATTTTGGCTCTTTGCCCCCAAAAGCCCTGAGTATAACTGAGCTGGGCAAAAATAGGAAGCAAAGAAATGCACCAGGACTTCGCTGTTTGGAAGCACAACAACCCAAACTCTTCTGGTGCCACCACAAATGTCTCTGTGCTGCAGACTTGGGCTAAAAATTGTCATTTAAGTGACAAAACTGCTATGAACTGAACCTTTTTTGGATGTTAATGACACTGAAACCAATCTGCTTTGTGGGGATGCATTGGCTTGACCTTCATTTTCAAAGAAGAACCACAGGAGCTTTCCCATGGATTAGATCAACAATTACAGAAGAGATAATATCTGTAAAATGTGTCACTAATTTCAATGACAACAACAAATGCAAAATGTATGTCACATGCTGAAGAATAATTTAATTTCAAACCGTAAAATATGGTCACTTAAGAAATATATCTTATATGAATAAATTAAAAGTTAATAATAATAAAGGGGCTGGAGCACCTCCTGTATGAAGACAGGCTGAGAACACTGGGGCTATTCAGCCTGGAGATGAGAAGCTGTGTGGAGACCTCAGAGCAACTGCCAGTGTTTGAAGGGGACTACAAGGACGCTGGAGAGGGACCTTCATCAGGGACTGTAGTGATAGGGCAAGGGGTGATGGATTCAAACTGAAACAGGGGAAGTGCAGGTTAGATCTAAGGAAGTTCTTCCCTGTGAGGATGCTGAGGCGCTGCAACAGGTCCAAAGAAGTGGTAAATTCTCCATCCCTGGCAGTGTTCAAAGCCAGGTTGGACAGAGCCTTGGGTGACATGGTCTAGTGTGAGGCCTTCCTGCCGTGGCAGAGGGTTGACACTAGATGATTTTAAGGTCCTTTTCAACCCAAACCACCCTATGATTCTATGAAAACTTGCCATCAGCCCCCTCCTCACCCTCTCCATGCTGCTCTTGAGGAAAAAGCCCTCCAAGTAGCACACTTCGCTAAACTAAGTTACAGGTTTCACAATGCCAAATCTGAAATGGCACAGTCAATTTAAGTCATTTGCAGGTGAGCCTGTGTTCGCAAATCACATGGTGCTGCTGCTCTTCGTACGCGGGTTGCCTGAAACTGCAACTGGTGCAATCTGAAGTATTTGATCCAAGCTCATTGACTTCAATGGAAATTTCTTCTCACCAGTGCCATGAAAATAGTGTTGGGTTTTTTTTTTCCCATGAAGAATCACCCAGATCTGTTATTTATCTGTCTCTGTTCAATATGCAGGAAATAAATCCCTCCACAGCTTCTAAACTGTCTTAAACCGAGCACTAAGAAAGCCCATTCCATGAAATTATGACATTTCTCTTGAGTGAGTGAGGATCTCATTGTTGATCCTGTGTATGCATCTTCATCCTCCTCATGCAAAGAGGCAGCAGATGAAGGGTTAATGTGGAATATTAACTTGTTAAACTGTTGATCTGCCCTGGAGCCATCAGGAGCTTAAATAGCCAACAGTTAATTAAAAATAAACTGACACTTTACTTTAAGGATAGTTTTAATAACCATTTATAAATGTTACATTAAAAATTCATGCACTGTTATCAACTCCTGCTAAGGATTTACAGCACAATGGAGGTGTCATGAATGTTTTATAGATGCTCTGGAAAACCTCTTCCTGAACAGATACTTTTCAAAGGTCTGTGTGCCTTTCCAGGGTTGCATTGTATGTACTCAAGACATCAGCAGCGTGGCAAATACAAGCAGCTTCCCAAGATTCAGGGGCTTAAGTTTAGACTTTGCTCTGCAACATATGTGAACAACATAGCAGAGGCCTCAAATACCCTGAGAAAGTGTTAAAAAATGCCTTTTCCTGCTCCAAAACAGCCCATTCAGCCGCGGTCCTTAGAATCAGCTTCCCTTCCCTGTGCAATGCACACAGAGGACCAGTTTTCCCAGTCAGAACATCACAACCCCCAGGAGGGGCACGATAAACAGTCAGGGGCTTCCGAATGTGAGGAAAATATGATTACAATCAAAAGCAGAGAAAACAGCCTAATGCTCCAGAGTAATCTTCATCAGCCTCTCCAAATGCATACACACACAAGCAAACACACTCACAAACACAAACACATCCTCGCTGCACATCTCTATGAGCTTTTCAGGGGTAGATTTTTTACTCCTCTTTGCAGCTGAGGAGAGGCAGCAAAACGGTTGTGCTTTGAATAAGCAGTGTTTGACCTGGAAAGCATTGAGAAACTCGGAGTCATGCTGTTGACTCAGAGCTCCCAGGTCTTCCCTTCCTGTCTGGTTGTGGTTGCAATGTGTGATCTTACCTTTCCCAAAGCCTTCCCTCCCCATCTGTCAGGAGGGAGAATAATCCTTCCCAATCATAGTGGGCTTGTACAGATAAAGTCATTAATGTGTGGGAGGTGGCAGGATACTACAATGATAACTGCTACTGAAAAGATTATAGACAAATTGAAAGTCTTATTGTCATTATTAGCTGTTTAAAAACGAGCTGCCTTTGACAATGTTGCTGCTCCTTTTAACTCTTTGCAGACACTGGCATGATTGAAGCTGCTTGGCTACATGCTTGTGGGAAACTAATCTAATGGTTACATGCTTATCTGTGCTACTCCTAGCTCATTCTGTGTATCACGCTGAAAGTGATATTAAGCAGGTGAGCTGCTGCATGCTAGAAGGAGGGAGATCTGGCTGCCAAGGCCCTGCATGACACTCAGGCACAGAAGTGATTAAATCCACAAGGTGAGGGCCTGACCACCTCCTTTTGTGCTTAATACTTTCCATGCAAACACAGGTCCTCGCTGTGCACGCACTGATGGAGAACAACCTTCAGACTCTGCAGCCAGCCACCAATCAAACTGGCATTAACCTTGTGTGCTTTTTCCTCTCTTTTTTGTTCTTTCCTGTTGTGCTGTCTGTTAGAGGAAAGCTTCTCTGAGCATTTGCTCTAGAGCCTGGCAAGAAAAAGGTTAAGTATTAATGAGAAATACTTGATGTCAAGCAGATGCCAACCTCTAATGAGGGTAATTGATAATACAATGTTCACAAGTAGTAGAAACCCGCAAGGCTGCTGTGCAAACACCCCTGAAGAGGAGATAAAGATGAAGTAGGCATTTGCCCAGGTTCTCATCAAATTTGCACCCTTCAAAGCACCCAGACCAATGCTGCATCTTATCCTGCTGAAGCATATTCCAGGCAAGATCTCCCAAGCAACCCCTTCTCTTCTCATTCCACTTCCAGGAGCAGCAGGGTGAGGACAGCATCCTCTACACAAGTGTAAAGCCTCTCAGAGCTGCAGGGAAGTCTGACCCTGCAGCCTGTCACCTATAGTGGCATATGGCCACAGGTTCATGCTCCCCAGAGCTAACACGGGCACCTGACCAGCAGATCTAACACCCCTTGAAGGGGATGAGGAAACATGGGCTGATTTTGGCAGGTGACAGGCCCAGAGATGCTTTAAACAGTTGTCCTCTCCACCCTGCATTCCCACTCTCTTCCTTTATGTTGTTCTCTGAGTTATTTTCATTCAGGGCAACTTCTCCTCTTTTCCCTCCAGTGACGACAGTTTTGTTCTGTTGGAGTCGTGAGGTTCACTAAATATAGTGAAGGGCTGTTTCTGCAAGGACTTCAAAAAGCTTGTTTCATTTGCTTGGTCCCTTTCATCCTTTGTTGTCCCTATTTGTCTTGGACTCCCAGCTGCTACCCAGTCTTATCTGTTCAAATTTCTGCTGAGGACTTGGAGACAGCACAGTCAAAATCCACATGTGATACCCAATCTGAAAGCTGCTACTTCCCAGCTCAAATGAACAGCGACTCAAAGGGACTTCATATGCACAGACACACAATCAGAGCTGCCTGTGGATGCCACCACCACATGTTCTGAAAGAGTTTCGTCTGAAGATGTTGAAGGTTGGACAGAGCCTTGGGCAACGTGGTCTAGGGTGAGGCGTCCCTGCCCATGGCAGGGGGTTGGAACTGGATGGTCTTAAGATCCTTTCCAATCCAAACTGTCCTATGGTTCTATGATTTTATGATGTGTGATGTTATGATGCAGAGGATGCACATCCCACGAGCACACACTCAGTGGCTTCCAGCTGCATGTGGCCACCCTGAGCAACACTCAGAGAAAGCCCTTTGGGACATACTGAGCACTGACAACCATCTCTGCACCCCACCACACACAGAGAGGGCTTGTTCGTGCTGCAAAGCACCTTCTCTATGCAAGTCCCAGTGAGGAGGCATGCCGCTTTTAGCACTGCCTGCCTGTCCTTGCAGACAAGTCACTTCCACATGGCACTGAAAAAGCCATACACCACCCATGCACATAATGCTGTGTGTTTCTATCCCACACACACCCCTCCACTTCCTTAGGAGAACAGGAAAGGAAAGTAACATACAGTTTTGGATTGAAACTGGGCCAGACACCCCATCCCTCCCCAGGGTTATCCCCGTGTAGTTATTGCCAGATCCCAACAATCTTCACAGCGCCCCATTCTTCCTCTGGTTATGCTATAGCTGCTGTGAGCCAGGAAGAAATGACGTTTTAAGGACCTAGTTGGCAGTTTTGCACCAGATCATGAGAAACTTGATGCCTGTGCATCTGCCGTCAAATCCAGGCTTCTGGTAAGCCTATACACACACATGGATGCAGAATAGGCATCCTCACACGGAAAACTCATACTCAGCAGCATTCAGAGCCCCTACCTGGGCCAATTTGTTCCTTGCATTATTGGGAGGATTGTTGCCATGTGTTCACTCACCCAAACCTCACTGCAGCATTTGGAATCTAATCCTCTCAGTAACTGAGGTGAGGGTCATTTAGAGTTATTTTTCATGAAAACAAAATTTCAACCCCAATAATAATAATGGAGAAGGAAGGAAAAAGAGAAAGAACCTGAGAACTTGGAGAAAACACGCAGGAATTAAGCTCAGAGGCTTGTCTCCCTCTACTGGCCCCCAGACAAGGCACACAGGAGTCAAACTCCTTTTTAGGGAGGAAACCACAGCACCAAACAGCCACCATCCTGGGTTTTCTTGCACTTTCCCCATAGTCATGTACAGAGCTCTGGGAGAAGCAGGGACAGGCTGAAGAGCTGTTGGAGCAAGTGTCTCCTGTTCATAGTTGCACATGTAAAACAGGAACCAGCACCAGAATATACCCAGATCTTTTTTCCTTCTCTTTTTCCCAAGGTAGGATTGTTCCCTACTGCATATTTCCTAGTGATCCTCCCGATCTAGTTTTCAAAGTCCCATGGACAGATTTCCTTCTGTCCAATGAATCTTGGTCCCTTGGCCCCCAGCTTTCCTTCTATTTGGTGTGCAGCATCACTCCCCTGCTCCCCTCCAAAGCCCTAATCCAGGGTTCAGGCTCACATGGAGAATTTCAGCTGACCAGGAGCAGCAGGGAAGGCTCTGCTGAGCTTTCCTTTGGTGTTTTTGATATGAGGGGGAGGAAAGGAGAGGCAAACAGCACTCGCATACGTGGATCTGACTACAGGATGGAACCTTAGAGGCACATCTCCATAATCTATCATTCCCAAACAAATTTTATGCCTTATATCTTCCAAATGTGTGTGTGGAGTGAGGGAAAAGTCAGAATTTATTGACTAAAAATCTTCATGAGAGTGGTTTAAAACTCTTGACATAGCTACAGTCTGCAGCAGGGTCTGAGACAACCTGCAATTCTTCCCCCTGTCCTCATGCTTTTTGCAGACATTTGAAGTTGCATGATACTGCTAATATTGATACCTACAGAACAAGCCTAGTTTTGGGGTTCTTTGGTGCAAATCTGGGCTGAATTGCCTAAATCCTAAACGTTTTCTAAGTATCCGTGATGGTTTCTTTCTGCTTGATAATCTGCCTCTTGAAACCTGTAAGAATGGGCATCTAGAATGAAATGAAATCTGTGTGAATGAGCCCTCAGTCCTGTGATCATCCGTATTGCAAACTATTAGGGTCTTTCAGTGGCTTGACTCTCCAGAAATTACTCTTCCCTTTTTTTTGGCTTGAAACGTTAAAGGAAATCAATGCTGTTAAGAAAAAGACATCATAATTTGCAGGGGGAAGGGCAAATATGGACATTTTTAGCCATCGTGAAAATAAAAATTGCTATCCCCAGCTTAAGTATTATTGTGATGAAGCTGTTTTTCCAATCAGAGCCCTATTTGTGCTGGAGACTTCACAAGTGTCCTGGTTTACCTGCAGGTAAGATCTCATTGGCATTTATACTGACATGCCTGGAGGGGAAGCAGTATAGAGTTCTTATATTATCCCTGTAACTTTGCACAGAAAAAACTGACAATTTTGCCATTTATGTTGCTTTTACTTTTCAGGTATTTTGCTATTAATGTTACTTTTATTTTTCAAATATTATTCCCCAAAAGAGCAGAAACTGCCCTAAAAAGTTTCCAGCCATTGCACGGAAATGCAGCCATCTCTAGAAAGAAACACAAGACCCTTTTGATGGCTGTTTTACACTGTGTTAGAGCACAGAGGAGGAAAGTAACAACATGCCCATCTGAAATTGTGAAGGGGAGACTGGGTTGAAGACAGTGAGTAATCAAATAATAAGAGCAACACCTAATTCCTCAATAGGGAGGTGGAAGAGAGTGAATGACCACACATGAACAGATCATTTTATAGCAGAAATTTCCAGCCTGGATCACAGAAGCTGGGGCATCCCTAGGCTGCTTCTGACAAAGGCAACAGAGGAAAGTGAGCCAACTGAAAGTGGCCTATTCGAGACTTCCACCTCCAGCAGGCAAAGCGTTAGGGGCTTCAAATCAAAAGAAGGTGGAAATTAGTGTTTTCTTCCAAACCAGGTCAGCCAGCCCCCATCAGCACCACAAGGTGGGGTTAGTCCAGCATAGATCCGCTGCCGACAAACGCCAGGTAGTGACTAATAATTGCAGTCCCACTTCCTGCAGCAGTCTCTCCATAGAGGTTTCTTATTGACCCAGCACCGTTTAGCTGGTGAGATGTGATGAAATCATAGCCGGAGGGTTAATGGCAGTGGCTGCAGGCTATTAAAGCTCAGATGCCAGCCTTGACTTGTGCTGTGGGCTCTTCTTTATTCATGACATGACAGCTTGAGGATGAGGTGTCAGGCATAACACTAACGGTTCTTGGCACTCATTGGTTTGTACTGCTCACAAAACTTTGCCTGATTTAGGAGGCGATTTGTGTATTTATAATTAATATGGATTAGCTATTATTATCTATGCAATATGGCAGGCAAGCAGTTGAGAGAGGTTAACAGCTGTTCAACAATGCAAATGATGCCCGTGTAAAGTACAGTTTAGGAATGGGATATTATCACCAACACACACAAGTTCAGAACCAGTGGCAAATATAAATAATCATGGCATGGAAACATTCCCAAACTTTCCCTGGACATGCAGCTGAGGTGCAGGGAATGGACACTGCTTCCTGTGTTCTCCAACTAGTCTCACTGTTCACAGCAGTTCTAAGTGAATGGAAAACCAGCACAGCTGGCCTGAAAACAGCCATCTAAGCTTTTTGGGCTTGCTCCCAGCCAAAAAACTCCCAATGCTTTTGTGGGCACCTGGAGGTTTTGAAGAAAGGCATCAGATTTGACAAGCATTTAGTTGGGAAGATTGCTCTGTTCTAAAAATAATCCCCAGGGAAGGGATGCTGCATGGCCTGTCCTTCAGGTTTTGGTCCATTGGAAGAGATGCCGTAACCTTGGCGGGTCTGGGGGTCAGCCAGAAACCCCAGTGTTCTCACCAGACCCTCCCAGGCAGTACAGATGAACAAGACCTGGGTTGATGTGTTTGTTCCTCTGCATGTGCAGTAAACCTGAGGCACTCTGGACAGGCTGCACTCCCTCTGTATGAACCTCACAGAGCACAGCACATATTTCTCTCTAGGAAATCCTGGATGAAAATCCTGGCTTTATTTTTCACTTCCAGTCACAGAGGCTTCTGCTTTCAGACACTGAGTTCTGCCAGCAAAATGCCCTAAGGTAGAGTTTCTCCCCAGATTTCAGGCTCAGTGATACTTTCAAAGCCCATTGCACCTATGTCAAGCCTTGCTTAGAGATTCCTCAGCAGCAGCAGCACCCTGGTAAAAGTCCTGAAACTTAAGCTGGAGCTTGTGTATTTTTAGACACCAAGAAACCAGAACCCAGTGGTTCTTGTGTCTTCAGGACTCCTTATCCCTCTACAGGGATGAGGTAAGCAGGTAACTGTCTGCAAATGGAAGCAGAGCACAGCGAGGACTTGCTTAACCTCCTGATAACAACAACACTTTCACTTCATCTCCAGCATCCTGCATAGCAGTGGGAAAAGATGGAAAGATGGTTGCCAGCCCTGCAGGTGAGAATTCTTGAAAGAAGTAGAAGTGACACAAGAGAAAGCACCACAACTCTGGTGTAGCCTCCACCATATGGGTGATGGATGTAGCAGGGTTTGGCACCAGCACTCACAGAGCTCCTTTTGTGCTTGTTAAGCTTGTAACTGTATAAAATATACTGACAGGAGTCCTGTTATCAGAGCAAATCTAAATCAGTTCCTCTGCCAATATCCCAGTAAAGAGCAATGGAGTGAGAGAAGCGGGACAGCATGGAAAGGCTTTGATTTTGCACTTGCAAATCAGCTCTCACACAGGAAGGGTTAGCTGGAGGTATTGAACTGGGGTAAAAGGGAAGAGGGGAACAGAAGAGATGTATATACCTGTGTTCAGGTCTAAATCTGCACAGGTCACACATATATATTCATGAATCATAAGCTCAGCCATTGCTCACCTCCTTCACTGAACCCTCCTGCAAGGTGGTTTACCTAAGCTGTGGTACCCAGTGACTCCTCCTCTGGGTGACAGACAAAACCTACAGGTCTCTTTTCCATCCTGACTTGTAATTCAGCCTGCACTGACAATGTGCAGCAGAGGGAAGAGTATGGCATTTCCCCAGTGTTGTAAATAAGGCTGAGATTACTGACAGCATAGAATAGGACTGACTATTGCAATATTTAATCTGCTGGGTGGCAATTCATTAAAACAGTTATCCAGGGCTTTAATCACTCTGCCAGGCTGCCATCTGCTTCACTCATGCTTCCCTCCTGGCTTAGGCCAGGTCTCGATGTAGGAGGGGACAGCATGTGAGAAGCACTTTGGGGTCTGTGTTATAACTCATCATGTGTGCACAACAGAGCTTGCTGGTGGTGCTACCACATGTGTGCAACAACAATGATCCTGTCTGTGCACTGAGATGGGGGCTGGAAGAGCACGGGGGGGGGTCCCAAGGCTTAGTTCGGCCTCTGGGCTTAGGCTGGGAACAGAAGTGATGGGGGGAGCTGGATCCCCTAACATCGCTGTCATGTCAGCAGGATTTATGGGAAGCATCTGGCAATATTTACAGAGATGTTATTCACAGATATGAAATCAATTCATCTCATCAGCTTCCTTGCTGTGATTCTCAGTGGCAATAGTCTTCTCCAAAACCTGAGCTCTTTCTGTCCTGTGTACAACCTTAGTAACAACATCACCACCTTCCAGGGTGCTTCTGCCAACTGCTAAAAAACAGGACTTCAGAGTGCTCCTGAGAGGGGTCTGGGCTCAGTCTGATACCTGGTGCAGATAGTCCTAGTTGTGACTGTGACCACATGGCATTACTGCCACCATCCGTGTTAAACCCTGGGAGGACAGAGAGAACTCAGTGGTCTCACAGTTTGCAGTCCCTTTGGCCAGGCAATAGAAGAGCTGCTTGACCATTCTGGAAACTGGGAAGTCTGGTTTTCTAACAGATTTGGTGCATTACAGGCATTTACTGCACAGTCTGGGTGAGGTTTCCTCACCTTTCAGTCACAAACTGAGAGTGACATTGCTGCACAGCCCTAGAGCATCTCTGGATGTAGCAGTGCTGTGCTGTTTTATGAATGTTGTGGGAATTACAGACAAGTAATAGCTTAAAACACTCACACTGAGGTATCAAGGAGGAAAACCTTTCCTCTCTGCTTATCTTTCATCTTACTTTTTCTCTTGACACCCTTCCTTCCCATATTCCCTTCCAGGTCAGGTATGGTTATAAGTGACTATCTTTACTAGTGGTAAAAGCAGATATGGGATTGTCCAGACACCAGCTTTCTGTTAAGCAAGAGGAAAGATGAGCAACACTAAATGTCTTAACATCTTCAGTGCCTCTCCCCATTGACGCTGCCTGAGTGAATTGTGGGTGCCTAAGAGAGAGGTCCAAGGAACAGGCAGTACCTCATTGCCTCCAATGCTGAAACTCGGACACAGAGCAGCAAGAGGAAGCATTCGGTAAACTCCGATTCCCCTTGAAAGACTTGAGAAGGCTCACAGAACCATATGCCAGCCGAATGGAAAATATAAATATCTCCTAATGAGATAGACACTTGAGTCTCAGGAAGATTAAGAGAGAAATGCAGAGAAAAGAACGGATGGCAGTGGGGCAGATGGGGAAGAGGAAGCATTTCGCTGGTATTTCTGCCATAAGGATTAAAAGATCCCACGGGTGGCAAATTAAACATATTATTATGCCTGGGCAAGATGCTGTCAGTTTTGTTTGCTAAGGCTCCCAATTCTCCACCCACATTTTCCAATAACTGGCTTACATGGGGAGCAATTATGGCTGGGCTGAACTTTGGGAGGAAAAGATCCTCTGGTGGCTTCATGCCTACTGGGCAGGGAATACGGGTAGACTTGACTGAAAATAGACAGATGGTCTTGGGCTCCTCTGGAGCTGAGAAGAGGGATGAATTAGAGAACCCTTCTTCCCCTAAGGACAGCGATAAAGCTGGGTTTATGGAGATGAGCATGCATCAAGGGAAGAGGCATGGAACACACCACTTAAAGCATCACTGGACGGAGATCTCATGTCGTGGTGAAAAAGGCAGTGCAATAGTGGGTCAGAGCACAGGATTCTGCCTTTACTTAAAGAAAACTGCTAATATTAGTTAAAAATAGTGCTGTGTGGTTTAGTTACCTGTCAGCTGGTACCCACCTGGTGACAGAGACCAGGGGCAACTGGAGAAGTGCTGCAGTGTGCTACCTCCCAGCTCTCTTCCAGGCAGCAAACTCCATCTATGCAACCTCCCTGAAGAACCTCCATAGACACCAAGATTAAAGGAACATTTAGCCAGATGGGCAAGATCACTGTCCCAGTAAGAAGTCCATCTTAACCAGTCGGGGTTCAAAACTAATTTGCCCTTTTGATTTCCAAGAAGTTGATGCCTTCAGTGCCGTAAATGAGTCTCATAAATGGAGGTCACAGCAGGGCCTGTTGTTTGCTTTCGCTCCTGTCAGGAGCAAAGCATTAGGGCTTTCACGTGCCACTCTGCATTTCAAACCAGTAAAGGCAGCCTGGGAGCCTTTAACTAGGCCCTAATTAGCGCTGATAGATTTCAGGGTGCTCTGAGGCTACATTGAGCAGCCTTTGCAGAGCTGGGAGGCAGCTTCCTTCACTGCTTGAATGACAAAAAGGTTCACTGGGACTTGGGCTTGAAGCAGCTCGATAAAAGTGGTTATGACATGGCCACAGGCCTTGAATTAACAGCTGATACAACAATGAAAAGAGGTGAAACAGTAACCAATTAATGTTTTTTCTTGTGGCATCTCCAAAAGACAAACTTCCAGAGAGGTGAGGGCTTGGAATTCAGCTGCTCACCTGCGTTTTCTCCAGTCCTTTGGGTCTGCAAATCTGGGGGTGGTTCATGTTTAAAGAAGTTCCAAGTCATAAATTCCTGGTACTTTCTAACCCCTCTGTGTTTGGTTACGAACTGTTGCAGAATTATTATGATTAGGTTAAATCTCAGTAGCTTCTGCTTTTAGCTTGGCATGCCTCCAGTCGTGACAAGCATGTGTGGGTCAAAGCAATGTGACCTGGATGTCTTTTACTCAGAGAACTATGATTCTGCATGGGTTCTGTTCCAGTGGGGGGAAAAATATCCTAAGAAGGTCAAAGAGACAGATTGTTCCATAAGAATTAATAGATCTCAGTTTCCATGTATTTTTGTCACTGTTTCACCCCCAACATTTTCCCCTTAGAGACACCTTGCTAGAGGCATTTATGATCTTAATCACTCACTCTGCATTACCTCTGGCATTCCTCCACCTACACCAGCTCTGCACTATGAGCTGAATGCTTTCACTGTAAGCTGGGATGTGTTATGTTGGATCTATAGCTGCCATGACTGGCTGGCCTATGCTTGATGACCAGGCAAATCGTTCCCCAACTACATTCCACTGTGGTGGATCATATTCAGTCTTACTCAGAGGATTACATCCCTCTGTGCTAGGTGTAGAGAGGAGTAATCTTGATGTTAGTGAAGTGGAGGTGCAGGCTGCTGAGTAGTGAGTGAAAACACACTAGAGATACTTTTGTTTTTCTTTGTCATCTTCATATAACCTCTAAATGCAGTCACTGCGTCCTAGGGAATAAGTGAAACACCATCTGAAAATATTTGGGTGTACTCCTGAGGCATCATTCACCAGTCTGGGTTCAAAACTGCTCTAACACAGTGGCCATGGGCAGGTGCCTGCTTTGATTTCTCCGTGCAGAGGAGCACAGCTATGCTAGGTGTGTTTGCCTCTGTGCAGACTTAACACTCCATGTGTGCCTGTAGGTCACTTCGAGCCATGGGACCTATCTGTTGACCGATGTTACTTTCCCGCTGACTCAGCGCCAATACAATCTCCATGACCAACTGGAGAACCTCTATTACACATAGCAAATATACTGATGTCTGCACAAGTTCAAAGTTCAGGTGTGGAATAAGCTGGAATCCTGTGTTCTTGTCTGATCAATGCAGCGGTATTTAAAAAAAAAAAAAAGAAATAAAAAATTAAAAAAAAAAAACCAAAAAAGAGTGTTGTATTTAGGAAGTTAATTTAGAAGGGCAAAGGGCTTTATCTACAAATGAAAGGTATGCAGGAATGAAGGAAGAGAGGAAAAAAACCCCAAATTTACACAGCTTAGGGGGAAAAAAGGGCAGTTAAGAAGGGATTTAATTGATAATGGTTTAGATAATGTCAAGTGAAGTTTCTATTCTCAGCGCAAGTGCAGATGATGAGGCAAAAGGACTAAATGTAGAAATTAAAGAAATACCCATTCAAAGCTAAACTGAGAAACCTTTTGTCACACAGAGAATCATAAGCGCGTGAGAAGTCCCAGCAGGAGAGGTTCTCAAGGCAAAATAACACTGGGGGCATTCAGGAAATAATTAGCTGGCTTCCTGGAGGGAGCAAGTAGATGTGTGCGAGGAAAGGAGGAATGTGTGAGAGGAGGGGGAGGACTGGAATGAGATAAGATTCTAATAGAAAGAATGGATGAGAAATGAGGGGCCTTTAACTCATTCCACACAGGGGTAAAAAAGTAAGCAAGTAACTAAAGGAAGAAGAAGATGTGTTATGCTCAGTTTAATGAGCTCCTCTGGAGTGGCAGTCTAGATCAGACACGTGAAATGAGGCTCCTGGCTCAGCCAGAGACAAACTGGTCCCATCTCACAGCATTGTCTCTGCCAGTGGCCACTTGTTGCAGAACAAAGTGACCTGTGGGCTGCTCCTGATCCCTGCAGACAGTGCACATATGTTGGTGGGTGTTTGCTCTTCCCAGCTCATGGTTACGTTGTTCAAACCATGCCCAGCTGGAGCCTCTGGTGTGGCTTTTACACACTTGTAGGTTGGACCCACATTGCTCTTGCATTGATCTCCATTTCAATCAGGACTAGCTGCGTTTACCAACAATATTAGTACTGCCATTACTGATGTTGTTGCAAAACAAAGCATTTCTGTAAGAACAATCCTTCCAGCTCTCACGAGACAAACTACCCATCCCATCCATTTCAAACAACACGTTGATGCGGAGAGTTGCCCTCTAAACATAACTGTCCCTCTCAGTTGACTACGAAAAGAGTCCAGATCGCCATCATAGAATCATAGAACCATGGAATGGTTAGGGTTGGAAACAACCTCAAGACTATCTAGTTCCAACCCCCTGCCATACTGTCAGTACCTGACTTTTGGGTGGCTCAAACTGTGAGAGGCAGTTCCCACACCACAAGTAAAAGCTCCAGTGCAGTTCACTTGACTTAGGGTTTTTGCCTGGAATTTCTTTGAGTACTTTGATATCATTACCCTTTTGTGAGTACTTTCTGCTAATTCTTGTGCAGGAAGTTGCTGCCACAACTGTTCCAATCTCAGTAGTTACTCTTTTTTTTTTTTCCTATAAAAATGATAAATGATGATACTTTTAAAATTAATTTCCATTCTAGCAGCTCATGACAGCTGCTTTGTCTGCGTTATTTGGGACAAAGTAAAAACATTCAGAAAGGGATTTCATGGGTTTTATCCTCAGTGCTAACATGCAAGAAAACTTTAAACAGGAAGGGAAAACTAAGCACTGCTAAAAGGTGCAAGAGCTACAGAAGGACATATTGAAGACATTTCTCTGTATTAAATACATCCTCTGATTTTCTCCCTTTACAACCATACCCAAAACGAAGGATGTTCTTTTTAAGAGAATATGTGGAAGGTTTCTGGGCTCTAACCTTGAAATTCCTACATAACCTCCAAGCAGGCATCAAAACCCTACTCCAACTGCCTGTCAACCCTGAACTGGAGCACCTACCTTTAAGGGAAA
>NW_009922484.1:15350-15770 GCF_000696875.1 Nestor notabilis
TAACAACTGGCTTTTCAGCCTGAACTGATAACAGGACACCAGTTAGCACTAAATGTACTTAGTGGCTTTTGCCCTGGACTTCAAGAGAGCAGACTTTGGCCTCTTCAGGAACCTGCTTAGTAAGGTTCCATGGGATATAGTCCTAGAGGGCAGGGGGGCCCAAGACTGCTGGTTGATATTCAAGGATCACCTGCTACATGCTCAGGAGTGTTGTGTCCCGACTAGAAGGAAGTGCGGCAGGAGGGCCAGGACACCTCCATGGATGGATAAGGAGCTGCTGAGGAAACTTAGAGGGAAAAAAGAAGCTTATATAAGGTGAAAATGAGGACAGGCAATCTGGGAAGAACACAGGAATGTTGTCCAGGAAGCCAGGGACCAGGTCAGGAAAGCTAAGGCCCAGTTAGAATTAAATCTGGCAAG
>NW_009922484.1:16163-16420 GCF_000696875.1 Nestor notabilis
GGGAAGAAGGGAAATGTAACCCCCATTTTCAAGAAGGGGAAGGTGGAAGACCCAGGTAACTATAGACCAGTCAGTCTCACTTCTGTGCCCGGCAAAATCTTGGAGCAGATTCTCCTGGAAAGAATGCTGAGGCACATGAAAAACGACGAGGTGGATGGTGACAGCCAGCATGGTTTCACTAAGGGGAAATCCTGTCTGACCAGAATGGTGGCCTTCTATGATGGAACTACAGAACTGATGGGCAGCGGCAGAGCAGT
>NW_009922485.1:0-28713 GCF_000696875.1 Nestor notabilis
GGGCTGTATCAAAAGAAGCATGACCAGGTTGAAGGAGGTGCTACTGCCCCTCTGCTCTTGTGAGACCTCACTTGGAGTACTGTGTCCAGTTCTGGTGTCCTCAACATAAAGAGGACATGGAGCTGTTGAAGCAAGTCCAGAGGAGGGCCATGAGGATGATAAGAGGCCTGGAGCACCTCCCTTATGAAGACAGGCTGAGAAAGTTGGGGCTGTTCAGCCTGGAGAAGAGAATGTTCAGCCTGGAGAAAAGAAGACTGCGTGGAGACCTCATAGCAACCTTCCAATATCTGAAGGGGACCTATAAGGATGCTGGAGAGGGACTCTTCATCAGGGATTGTAGTAGTAGGACAAGGGGTAATGGCTTTAAACTTAAACAGGGGAAGTTTAGATTAGACCTAAGGAAGTTCTTTCCTGTGAGGGTGGTGAGGCACTGGAATGGGTTGCCCAAGAAAGTTGTAAATGCTCCGTCCCTGGCAGTGTTTAAGGCCAGGCTGGACAGAGCCTTGGGGGACATGGTTTAATGTGGGGTGGCAGGAGGGTTGGTAACAACTTATCTTAAAAACCTTTCCCACCCGAACTATTCCATGATTCTATAAAGTAGCAGAGGACTGTCCTGCCACTGTGAAGTTTGATTAAATTGAAGTATTTTTTATTCAGGGATTTTCTGTGGCACTTTAGGATGTGCCTGGGGGTCCAAATAGAGATTTAGAGCTGAACTATCAGAAGTACATCTGAAAATCAATAGTACTTTTCACATATAGTGACATATGTGGTTGTGTACACCAAAAAACGAGGTTCAAAACATATTGGGTACTTGACCTTGATCTTGGGTCTTCATCCATAAAATTTAACTGGTGTTTACATTTATTCTGTTTAAGGGTCTGAACCCTTGGATGATCCCCAACTCATTTCTGTTCAAATTCTGGGAGCTAACTTTACCTCAGAGTTTGTCTTGTCAACTGGGAAAGTTCTGGAATATAAAATGAAGGCAAGTCTGCTCAATTCTGCAACTTGAACAGACAGTGGTATTTCACAGCTGAAAGGCAGTGTGAGAAGCTGGTTTCTGAACTCTCACCTGGAGAATGCAGCAGAAAGACAGGAAGAGAGTGAAGAACTCTATCAAATATGAAGATTTCTTTACCCAGCTCTGGTTTGACCTCTATTTGGTTGATGTAGGATCTGTGAACAGACAGGAGGAGAAAAAAAGTCATGATCAAACTTAGGTTATCATCACATACTGTAAATGTGTCATCAATGAATCATTATGCTGGCAAAACCAAAGGCCAGGATACAAGTCCAGGCTTCATGCAGGGTATGAACATGCACAAAGACACACTCCCATACTGTCTTCCAGAGTTGTGGGAGATCACCTAAAAATTGCAAAGCTTCTAGGGAGCACTAGAAAGAAATCCATGAAGAGATTAAAAATTCTGTCATCACAGCAGGGTGTTAATAGCGCACTGTAAATAGAACTCACGGTTGCACACTAATAAAATATATTTAGGAATAATAGCTCTGTTTTATGCGTCAACAGATGCAAATGTTTGCGAAAGAAGAAACAATGTGAGCCCTTGGAACAGGCTTGGTATATCACATAGGCAAAACAGGAAAAAAATGCAGTGTGAATTGATTTAACTCAGGAACTCGGAGGTATAAAACGGTTATAACACTGCTTGTTTCTATTTTATTTGTCAAAGTATAACATTGAAATACATGTGGAAATGGGTAGATCTGCTATAACAGTTTTCTTTTGAATACGTAAATATTCATGAGAATTTTTGGTTTTATTGCAGTAGTATGTGTCAGAATTAGCACCTCTGTTTTCCTGAAGTGAGACAGACACCAGACAGTGCACAATCCATAGAGTATGCATTGCAATTGCCCTGGCACAATAGTATATCAGTGTAGTCAATCTTCTGAGCAGGCTTTATGAGTAATTACTTGAAATGAGTGGTAATTACTGTATGCAAGTATATCCTTACCTAAGGATGCAAGTACTTCCTTTGCTAGGTGTTCATGACCAGCTGTATATGTAATGTAGCACTGATACTTCAGAAGTTTGTATGAAAACCAGACTTTTCCTCGCCTAAATGAAACTTAATATTAATATCCAGTAAAATCACCTGTCCCTCTCCCATCATTACGTACTATATAATTTCACTAGATGACAGTAGTTGTATTAAAGTAACTTGTTGACAGAGTCCTGCTGTAGCATCCTGGTAGTTCCGCAATCTTCCTAATTCCTTTTTTCTATTTAGCAGATTGATCTGTCTGAACTAACAAAAATCACATTTATCTTCTGGTTTACTCATTTTTTATTTATGAATTATTCACAAATTAATCTATTTTTTCCATGCATTTTTAATTCCTGAATATTCACCGAGATCTTACATTGACAGTTATTCATTAAATATGCGCTTCAGATAGTCACTATGTAAGCTGTGCAATTTGTCACTTCAATTACATGGAATGTGCTTTTTCTTTCTTGGGAGATTAACAATATTTTAATGGCTGAAAACCAAATTATACTAAGGAATAACATTTAACATTCCCAATTATTTGTATTTAACTGAATACCATTAGAAGGGCATGTAAAACACCTTATCTGGACATGAAGGTCCAGATCTTCATAACTAATCTGAACAAATATTAATAAATCTTTCTGCTGGTTTTGGTTGGAGTAGAGTTAATTTTCTTCATAGCAGCTAGTATGAGGCTATGTTTTATAAAGCTGGGAGAAGAGGAAGGAAAGGGGAGATGTTTGTAGTGGTGGTGTCTGTCTTCCCAAGTAACCATTACACATGATGGAGCCCTGCTGTCCTAGAAGTAACTGAACACCTGCCTGCTGATGGTGATGGGAAGTGGTCAATTAATTCCTTGTTTTGCTTCGCTTGCATGTGCAGCTTTTGCTTTCCCTATTAAACTATCTTGATCTCAACCCATGAATTTTCTCACTTTTACTCTTCTGATTCTCTCCCCCATCCCACTGGGGCAAGTGAGTATGCAGCAGTGTGGGGCTTAGTTTCTAGCTACTTAGCTTCTGCCACTACACTTCAAAAAAACAAATCAAAACAAAAACCTCAGTGGATCTGTTCTTAAAACAAAACCAAAAAAGACCTAATACTTTTTCCTCTATCACTGGACTTAAGCTAAAGGTATTCATAGGGATATAAATTCATTTTGATTTCCAGAAAATGAAACAAGTATTTGGGTATAATTTAATGACTTGTCCTACCTCAGTAAATGAGCATATATAATTTTTCATATACACTCATGGATGAGAAGGCCATAATAGTGAGTCACTGTCACAAATAAAAGTTCAGGAAATTTACAAAACTGCATTTTCTTTGGCCTTATTACTGAGAATGATACATCCAAATCTAAGTAGGTGCTTTCTAGTTACAACGTATGTGTTCTACATAGAGCAACAAACAAAAAGGAACTGGAAAAGGCATTGATTTATTAATGAAGGCAACTCAATGCTCATGTCCCCATTTTCAGCCATGAAGAAAAACACTGATCGACATAATGGTTTCCCAATAGGAATACTAGAGAAACACTGCTGAACATCTAAGTTGTCCCTTAACTGCAGGTGTTCATAGACACTTGTCAGATGTTCAATAAAGAAAGCCATCTGGTCATCTATATATTGACTTTCTGTCAAATGGGATAGTGTCTTAATCTATAGTGTTGGCATATTGAAGTTTTAACAGCTAAATAAGGAAAAATATCTGATACAGCTGTTCCTTTATAGGAAGATTTGATCACTTTCATTAACGAAATATTTTATTTAAAAAGCTCTCATTACAACTTACTTTTAAAACATTGGAAACCTTGCTATCTGCATGAATTAAGCTAAAGCATGAAGCATTTATAGCAGATACTTATATACTTACAATGGATTACATGAAGCTTTTTTACCTTTTTGACTGTAAAGGCTAAAAACCAGTAGATATCTTGCAGGCTGTTTATTTCAGGAGAATAAAGTGAAGATAAGCAGGTTGTATCTGGCATTATCCTACATATTTTCAAAGAGCACATAAAATACAGTTTTGATAAACACAGATGAAATAAACCAGTGGATTCAGTTACTTTTCCTACAGCTGTAAACTTCTTTCCCACCAGGTGCCAGCCAAGTCCTATTCTTTGTTTTCTCTCACCTTTTGTCTTCTTAATCTCCCTCATTTTGCCTTTTTGATTACCTATCTTTCTGTCTTCTGTGTTCTACTGCTTGCAGTTGTGTCTCTATGAAATAATGCCCACTCCCCACATAACACTTTTAACTACTTAAAACAGTATTGACCAATGTAGAAAGCTGACTTAGAAAAACCTTTGGTTTGACCATTGTTTCCCCAAAGCTTCATATTGCTATTTTGTTCTACTTAATAGTGAATTTCTAGCAGCTTCTTCAATGAAATATAAAACAACTTTACCCATAATAGTATTTTCTAGGTGTTCTCATTAGAAACAAATGAGGAAATGTTATTAGGTGTAGTAATACATCCTAAAACCTTCCTCATGGTCATTTTTCATTGTGGAGATGATCCTGTTTCTTAGTTACGGTCAACCAATTTTGGCAATCACAAAGTACTTGGAAACTAAACATTTCAGCTTTTTTGTTTCTGTTCCAAAAATAGTCAAGGTGTTAAATCCCAGATGAACAAGATGTCCAGTAAGCACAAAATCGCCTGAAAGTCGCTCAACATGCTAGGGTTTCAACTGAAATATTTTACTCAGTTTTTCATCTCTATGCCTAAAATATCTTCTGTTTCAGACATCAAGATCAATTTTCTAAAGTGAACATTTGAAAACTCAAATTGTATGGCATAAAAACTTGAGATCTGAGGTTCCATTAGGTACCAAACCTTGGTCTGAGCATTCTGGCAGCTCTGAACTTGCAATTCTTTGGATTCAGTGACAATTCATTTTTGAAAATCAAGCAATACTAAGCTGTAACTGTAACAGAGCTTATTTCCATAAATTAATTGAATCCTTTTGCACAGAAATAAACTTTGATTCTTTCACTAAGTTCTGGATGACAAACAGAGGAATTTGGCAAAAACTCACGTGCTTGTGAAAGTGCAAAGACAGTCCTTTATTTGTTAGTTGTTCATGTAAGTATTTCTTTTCATTATGGAACACGTTGTCAAATAAATAGATAAATGTGACTGGATAGGTTTCCCATTGAGGACTTGTTAAGTGATATATTTACCATAGAATATGGAAGACTTTATAAAATTTTATAGCTGAAACCAGTACAAATTTTTTTTATATGCACTTTTAATTTTTGGAACATTTTTAGTGATTTTATTCTTGGCATCTAACTAGACTGTGCAGATAGTGACTCAAACTTCATTGTGGTTTTACATTAATACTTAGTCTTTACTTATATGACAGGTGAAAAGACAAACAGAAAGATTTTTGGAGCTAGATTCATGAAGTCGTGTCTCTACTGCCAATAGGGTGCAGAATCAGTGAAACTATTGCAATTGTACTTCAGTTTCCCTCCCAGAAGTACAAGTTGAAACTTGCACGGCTTGAACAGAAGCAGAGGATACCCCTCAGGTACCATGCTGGGCACTTAAGCCTGTAACCTTAGATCCTCAAAACTCTTGCTTGGTTTTGGATATGCTAAAAATCTCATTGTACTTTCCACTTACCAGTGTCACTTTTGACTGTACTTGAAGATGGCCAAGCCTCTGTAGAGCCTGCAGCCAGGCAGCTACCCCCAGGAAAGCAGTCCTCTCTGACTAATGAGGACTTTGAAAAGCACTGAAGGCTCTGTGGTGACATTTATACCTGATACATTATTATAGCTCTTCTGTATTATATGAATATTTATACTGCAGCTCCCTTTTCCCCTATGCAGTATGCTCTTTATTTTCTTCTTTGGCCATGTATTTTTATTTCCTGCTAAATGGAATAAAATTTGAAACACAGCTAACAGAAAATCAGTACCTTATAGCTCAATGTAATTTGCTTCTGTGTTTTCAAGATAAAGTCACTCCCTGTACAGTTAAAAACTATTTTGGATTTTTTTTTTTTTTTTTTTTGGGTAGCTCAAGAGTCCTTACACCTGTTTAGGTTGCTATAGACATCATTGCTGAAATAGTTTGTTGTGTTTCAGCTGGTGGTTCTATACTACCAGTAGTGATTTTATACGCTTCACCAGTGTGCTAGATATTCAGATGCATTCAGGCCAGACCTTCAACACTGATAATTAAAAAGGTCAGGTTTTTACTTTTGAAATGTCTGACTCTGATCCAATAGCAACTAGGAGGAACTGAATATTGGACCACACAAATTAACACATTTAAGGATATGCACACAGTGAATGTATCTGCATTTTTAGTAGGTTTCTTTATACTTTTGAAGTTGTAAATTTCTGTAATTGTGTAAGATATTTGTATTTCTTATATTAGAACAACACACAAATGCTTCAGTGTATTGATGTATTAATGTGTTAATCTTCCTCACACTTCTGGGGATGAAGGTAATAGGTCTTTACTGCTGTGAGGGAATAAAAGCAAGATTGAAATATTACATACTTAGGGTAAAACAGAAAATATGTTGCAGCATACTTACATTCTCTCTCATGTTCCATATTCATGGTCAGATTGCTAGTCCATCCTTCTTTAATTCCCTTTTTCATGTAAAAAGTTTCCATTTTGAATCACAGTAAAGCAAGGGTTTGTTTCCTTGTGTACTTAGATGGTGAGGAACACCTGGATTGTTATGGTAAGGTTCCCTTCAAGATGTTTTGTGTTATTACAAAGATAGATAAAATACCATTTTTATCTTTTTAGCTTCAAAAGAAATCATGAATGTTGATTGATTAATTGAATTTAGAAGCACTTGACTGCAGGAGCAGGACTGCCTCTAAGCAAATTTTTTTGAGTATAAAGTTTTAAATGGTCCATGCAACATGGCCAAAGCAAGCATAAATGAATCAAAGGTACTTTGCAGGCTAAATTCAGTAAAGAAGTCTTATAATCAAGAAGTCCTTGAATAGAACTTGAGATGAGGAAAAAAAAACCAAAAACAAACCCCAACCAACCCTGGAATCCTCCTTAAAAACCAGCTTTATCAAGAACTAAAAAAAAAAAAAAAAACCCAAAAAAACCCCCAAACTTTTCTGAGTTGAGTGTTTCCATCTTAATGGCCCTTTAATAGCAATCTTTTGTTGGATGCTGGGCACATTGCTAACTTCCTCTGGGAACTGATTGAAATAACACTGAAGCTAATCAGTAATCAGACTTCTCATCCTCTATTCAAGACTTTCTTTTGGCTGTGTCAAGAGGGCTGTAGTACAGTGACCCTGAAACAGTCCTCTACAGATTGTATGCCTTTATAAACTGGCTATGCTTTGAATAGAGCAGATTGAATTGTTGGAAGTAGCTCACATCGTCTAGTCAGCTTCAGAAAGTCAATATTCTTGGTGTGCCTGGAAAATCTTGAATTGCCTTTCACCCATCAGCTTTCAGGAGTAACCCCTTCAACATAGCTCTACAACACCCTTTCTAAATAAAAGCAGAGAGTGTGTTTATGTTCTGTTTTGTTCAAAAGTATTACAGATATTGAGCATATGGGCTCATATCCTTGAAAGTATTTCAACAGTGATCTGAGATAGGAAGCTGAATGCTTCTGAGGATCTGGATTTTATGTTTGGTTTTAAAGTTAAGCTGACCTAGTGGGCTCTAGATTCTGCTACACAAAATTTAGGTACAATAAATAATTTTGTATGGCGCCAGTATTACTGGGCACTGAATGGATATCTAGATACGTTTTCATATTTAAGAACGGAAAACTGATAAATGCAAAATACTAATGACAACTTTGTCCATTTCCAAATCCTAACAGACCAAAAAATGAGTCCTTCAACCATTTCAATGTTATTTTTGACTAAAGCAATTCTACCAATATATGGAATAATCAGAAAAATGATCCTTATCCAAATAAACTATTTGGTAAGTGGTTTTTCAATGCATTTAGTTCCTCCAGAAGTTTTGAATAGTTTTGTAAGCATTTTCTTTAGAAAAACGGAAATGCTGCAGAAGAGTATATAGCATTTGCAATGTGAGACAGAATCAAAAAGCAAAATTGTGCCTTATACTTGTGCACATGCTCTGAAATATATACAGGTTACATGGGGGAGAAACCCAAATGACATTTCCAAGATAATGGCTTTTCAGTGCTTGTATGTGAGAACTTAAACATAGGTTGGATGGGCAACCTGGACCTTGAGCAACCTGGTCTAGTGAAAGGTGTACCTGCTCATGGCAGGGAATTGGAACTAGATGATATTTAATGTCCCAACCCAAACCATTCTATGATTCTTATAACAATACATCATGGTGGATGGACAAGAATTAGTTTAGCATTGGAGGTTAAATTGCGTAGCATTCAATCTAATGTTCTATTGCATTTCATTCTACCTAATGTGTTTTACTGAAAAAAAAAAAAGGGGGCAAGAATCACTAAGGAATAGATGGAGTCTTGGTTTCAGTTATTCCCCAGTGCAGCAGCAGGACACAGTGATGAAACAGAATGTGCTGGGCTTTCTAGTGGGATTTCTGAAGTGGGATTTCCTTCTGAAGAGAGCTCTGGAGGGATTATATCCTGAGAAACACCTGTGAAATGTACAATTGCATCTGTGCTCTCATGGGCAAAGCTACCTGCAATGCATTATTCAGGACTGTAGCTGGGAGAAACTCTTCAGGCAGAAGCATTTCTCAGTGAAAAAATGTATCATCCTGAAAAAATTTACAAATTCATTTTGAATTTTTCATAGTGTTTAAGCTAGAAAAATGGGTGGGAAACCAGAAAAATACTAGAAGTTTCCATTTGCTATTTCAAAATGATGTTTCAATTCAAAATGTATTTCAGTTTAATAAGCAGAAAAAAGTCTTCGCAAAAGACAAATGAAAAAATCTCAAATTAATTAAACCATTATAAATCAGCTTGGGGAGAAAAAAAGTTTATGTGAACATTTTATTTCAAGAGCTTTTCCTTCCTGTATTGCAAAGAAGAGAATAAAAATCACTTAACAGCAACCTGAAATTATTTCTATTTTGGTTTTTACAGTTGAAAATATGATTAGTCATTCAACTGTGTTTAGGCCTGTGTTTAAAGACATATACTAGGTCTAATGTACACGCTTTCATACTTACATCATAAGGTCATTATAACACACTTTTTTAAGCTGAAAAATTATTAGCTTGCAAGAACTGTATAAAACTTGATTAAAAAGTTTATTTCTGAACCCTTCCATTACTTTCAGAACTTGCATGTGATGTTCTTTGTCTACTAGCTCATGGCTGTCAGCTGCACAGTTGTTAGCTATTTACAATAAAATCAGTCCCGTTAATTTGCTAATGAATTGATATTGACTACATTTTTGAGCTGGCAATATTTCAAAAATCATTGTTACCTCATTTCCAAAATGAACGTCAGTGAGTCTCTCTTACTGTGTAAAATGCAAAAATCAATTAACAAATCTAATTGGGTTTAATACCACCTGGTTTTGAATTCTGCAGATGGCACCAGATCAAGACTCCACTCACCAATTAGGGTTGTAATGCCGGTGATTATACTTACTCATACATTGTGAACAGCATAATGGTACATAAAAATCTAAAAAATTAGAGGAAAAAAAAGAAGAATTAAATAAAACTGTAAGAACTGAATTAAACTGTACAAAAGTAATGGCTCTTACCGTTATTTTACCCTTTCTCACAAGAGTAACTTTTTCTGAACTAAAATGCAGAGGTTGCATAACAACAATTGAAGAAGCTGGTTAGAAAAAAAATAAGGTTTCTCTACCAAATCAGTCACCAAATGATAATGAAAGGTCTTCTTCTAGTTAATATGTTCAGAGGAAGCTTTCTCAATATTTCTATGCAGCTATTGCTTGCTATCTTAGAGAGGAAAAATGTACTAGTGAAAGCTTTTGTTATAACCACATCACATTAGAGTTCTGGCTAATTTCAGCAGACTCTGAAAACTCCTGGAACTTTGACAGCTTCTTTCAACCAGCCCTTAAGAGATGACCTTTCTGAATCTTGACCACTACCACAAGCTGACTAGGATGTATCTGCTGGATGATGACTGTAAATTTATTGTCTAAGAGAATTCTGAAAAGGTTTAATCATTCTGCTTTAGAAAGAAAACTAAAAGAATTGCTGCAAAGTGGATTGCCTTTTGCCTACAACTGTGAATCTGCTTGCCCAAGTTGTTACTCTGTGAAGATGCTGATCTTTCTCCACTGACTAGAGAGAAAGCCTTCAACACCTGGGCCGTAATGTGGATTTCTTTTCTCCGCAACACAGGCTTACAAAAAACTAAGTAAACAAGCTATCTTTTTAAAGAACAATTTCTTCAAAGTCAGTGTGATCTTGTGAAAAACTTAAGATTCGGTGAATGCCCTTAATAAGTACCCTGGGCAAGTATATTTTCTTCTTTTTTACACCAGGAACAAAAATGTCAGTTCTTTGTATCTCCAAGCAGAGGAAGCCTTTGAAATCATCCTTCTGTGTACACATCTGCCAGATTCTTCCCTGGGTTAATGACTTTTAAGACTTGGACAATTTTCAGCTATAGGATAGTCAACCAAAACTTGCATTTGGAAGGCAGCAGTCAAATGTCAGCTGCATTATTAGACAGCCAGGAATCCACACAGGAGCAAGCCACAAAATACTACAATTTTGCTTCCTGTGTAGCTAATCGGTACCTTTCTAAACACTTACACTATCAGACTGAAGAGTCAAACTACAGGTTCAGCATAATGAATAAGAAAAGTCTTAATAACTTCTGTCATCCCAGGATTTATTTCAGAAGGTATTTTAGTTCTTACAACAGATAAGCTCAAGATGCACTCACAAACTGTCTTCTCCCTACAGAGCTTTTATTTTCCTTTTTCTTACTGTCTTATTTACAGCAAACTCTGTAATTGAAAGTACCAATTGTTTCTAAAGTACAGGGAAAACCAAACATAGACTCCAGTGAGACTATAATGAGGTTCTGTTTTTTTTAAAAATGCCAAATATCTCTACAGGTCTATAGACACCTTTGACTTTTTTTTTTTTTTTTTTTTTTTTTACTGCATGAAATTACAATTTTGTGTTGTGTACAATGTTCGGTGAAAAATTACTTTTGAAATACTCTGAAAATACATCAGTCTACATTGAAGAATTTCTGCATTTGAGTTCCAATACTTTCCCTCCATCAAGTTTTAGACTTCTCGTAATGTGGTCACAGCACATGAACATGCCTGGCTGAAAAATCTGGGGCTGAAAATGTCCATGCCCCATGCAGACTCTTGTCTAGATGGTGTCTGCACTGGTCACAGATTCTTTGAAGTGACCACAGATTAGAATGGCCAAATGTACATAATTAGGTCACTCTTACGAGATAGGTATAAATTGCAATGTACATAGTAATTTTTTTTTTTTTTTTGTAAATATGTACTCGCCATGTTTAGTGACCCTACACAATTATTTTTAGTCCAGGATTGTTAGGTCTTTATTATAAAGAAAAATAAAATTAAAAACCTGCATTTTTAATTTTTACTGATTTTACTGGGTTTGAGTTTGACTTAGAAAATGCAACTAGTACAGTAGTTCATAAAAAAACCCTAAATATAGTACATTTACTCCTTGATTGCTTAGCTTCTGTTTTAAGGGACAATTCTGCTCTCAGTTATGTTTGCTTTCATTTGGACTAAATCCACACAGGCTAGTAGCCAAATAGCAAATAACTTATTGTTCGGATTTATAGATTTCCAGATGGAAGTAGAATTTGGTCCACTTCCTAAAGTACTAATAATAATTTCTAGCACTTCTCTGATACTGAAAAAAACAGGGAAATCTGGGAAAGGACATAAAGAATTATTATGAGCCTGAAGGAACCATTAAAGAAAGATTAACAGAAATCAACATGTTTGGTGTTATTACAACCCAGCTGCTGGAAAGTATGATGCTTATTTGCTAAAATTTTTGGTCTGTAAATGTTTAGGAGAAGAAGGGTGTGGTAAATGTTCCAAGTAGAAATTGTGTAATCACTTTTATGTGAGTAAATGTAATAGTAGGAAAATTCAGAAGAAATATCAGGTGAATTTTTTTAACCTGGAATTTGTATGTGTCTTGAATGCTTTTTAAAGGAAAGTGCTGAAATAGCCATTGAGCCACTAGGGACTAAAACCTGACTTAGAAAGCAGAAAATAAGAACATAGCCAGCATATTAATTGCCAGTCTGTTGCCTTTGTTAAATTTTATTTATCTGAGTTTAGAAATACTTGCAAAATGGAAACAACTTCAGGAAACTTTCTGTAGAATATTATAATTTTCTTTTTTTTAAAGTACTACTGAGATAAATATTTGTATTATATAAGATGGTTTGCTTAGTTTGTATGTGTGATGCTTTGTCTTAGTAGTCTCATAAATCATGCACAATTGCTTTTAGTTGTGAAATACGTGCAAGGTAGTTTATGCACTAAAGCCAGTGGAAACCACTGAAATTCTTACCGGAAACGGTGTGGGCTTTATTGCAAGACTTTGGGTGAGCCACCTGCATCTCACAGTAAATAAACTTAATCCTCTACTCCTGAGCAGTCCTCAGCATTATCTTCTAGCCAGGTAGGACAATGACTCCAAGAGGCCAGCTCTTGGAAAATCTAGACAGAAGCCCAGTGCACTCTTCTGGGTGGGAGAGCACTATCTTCCCTGGAGCAGACCAGGCATAGTGAAAACATGCTCTGATTGTGTTGGATATAATATCAGAACAAATAAGAAAGCTTTCTTTTTGGAAACATGCATACTATTACTTTGGATGTTTTCACAATACCATTTAAAATTTTTTATCCATCTTTCATTAAAATCTCA
Organism: Nestor notabilis; assembly: GCF_000696875.1. Lineage (NCBI taxonomy): Eukaryota > Metazoa > Chordata > Aves > Psittaciformes > Psittacidae > Nestor > Nestor notabilis. The sequence goes on from NW_009922485.1 coordinate 12,879, forward strand.
AACAGATCTGGCTGCTTTCAGATTTCAGGAAATCTTGCCCCTAATACTGAACACCTCTGGTTAGAAAACAGCCTCCAAATAGGGCACATGAGAATAAATCAGAAGAACATGCATGACACTAATGGTGAATTTTCACCTATCTTACCTGCCTTGTGTTCCTTGTCTGCCATTCCATCTTCCACTCCTCTCGCCCAAGCATCTCTATCTTTCTCACTGTAATTCCAGACATTATATAACACATTAATCAAAGCAACTCTCAAAGAACCATCATCACTCTTCATTAAAACCTTGCTAGTCTTTTTGTTTATCTTAGTGTCTGGGGGAAAAAAGAAAGGGAGGAATTAAAAAAAAAACAAAACCCAAACAGATCCACTTATCTTCATAGCCATTTTTATGCAATCTTACCATTAAGAAAATCTGTTGAAAATGAAGTGTCATAAACTTACTTAGCAAACTATTTTAATGTTTTCTGCTTGTAACTGACTTTTTAAAGTGACTCTGTTAAGTTACTATGCATAACTTTTTAAAATTCTTGCTTTGTTAAGTATGGTAGTTAATTAAAGGTTTACAGAGCTTCTGAGTTTGATTTCCCTGCTTTGCATTTTTTAGCATCACCAGATCACAAATTTACCAAAGCAAATTATAATCGTGGTGCGAATATTCTTGTTTCATTTGTAAACCATCAGCTTGAACATTTTCAGTATTTTAGAGATGTGAACGTGAAGCACAGAGATATTAACATTAAAATTCTCCAGTAGCTATCAGTGTCTAGTTGGTCAGATCTGGAGACCAAGTACTTGATTAAATACTGATAATGTGAAAAGGGAAGAGGAAGGGGAAAGGGAATTTCAGCCTAATTAACTAATTTATCCTGACCATGATATAGGATATGAAGAGAAATACAGCTAGTGCTACCAATCACACCTATTGGAGCCAGGGATACCCACAGCTGAACTATATTCTAAATGTGGGCTTAATTGTTAAAAATGCTGACATTTATGAAGTATGTAAATTGATACCTAATTAACTTGCTACAGCTATCTTGTTAAATGTCAATTAAATATACTAACATTTCTCACAATTTAATGTATCAAGAAGAATTTAACTGTACCTTTATTGTCACTGTAATTCTGACTTAATTACATGGCTAAATGATTTATCTTTTGCATAATTATTCAGCCTGAGACCGCGTTTTACACATACTACAATCAAAATGGTATTGTATGGATTCTCCACAGCGTCTGATCTTTCTCTGTACAATTCTTTACCTTACAAGACATCTTCTATTAAGACACTAAAATCAAATGTAGAAGGCGAGGTGGGGCTTTTGCTACTTAAGCTCAAATGTACTGGCATGAAAACAGCAATTTCCCAAAGATTGGGCATAATTCTGTAATGTTGATTATTTCATGTAAATAGTAAAAAACATTGTTGAAGGAATATTTATAACGGACAGCCTCAAATGACCAGTGGAAGTTCTTTTATGATAAAACATTAGTTCAGTTATGGTACTGGGATACAATAATTCACATCTTATTCTTTTCATACTCCTCACATTTATAAAACTCAGAACTAAGACCACTGAAATCAGGAGTATCAGTTATACAGAGGAAGTGAAATAAAATCAGTTCCCAACAATGTTAACAGGACAATTTTTACAAAGCTTCTGCCTGGATGATTCATTCTCCAATTGAATTTCATCCTGCTTCAGGGCACTTAATAGATATATATCCACTACAGGAAAGAGCAGTATGCCTAAAGCTGCACATGTTGGGTTATTAATAAAGGATATCAGAGCAAGAGCTGAATGAAGCATATATAAACAACATGTGAACTCTCTGGACTAGCTTCCTAATAAGATCCATGCTATGAACATCACTCAGCATCAAACTTACAAATGTAAACTTTATGTAGCATAGTTCTTGGCCTCAAGTAGAAATATTCACAAGGTTTGACTTACGCAGATGCTTAATGCTTTACTGCATCAGATGAGAAAATGAACTCAGTGGAGAAAATGTTTTGACTGAAGCATAATATAGTCCAAATGGGATTTGGGGGAGCAAAGTGATCTTAAAATTCTGCAAATATTGTGTGCCTGAACAAAGGGAAAAAGAGTATTGAAATCTCAAGGAGTGGAAAACACCTGTCCTAACACAGATGTCTTGAAGCTCCCCATTCCAGAGTAAGCCAGTCACTGCAGGCTGTATAGACAATGAAGAAAGAAATAGTTAACTCTAGGGAATAATCCATTACCTTCTAAATTAGGTATCTAAAGAGTCTGTTTCTCTAGACTAACTTTGACTTAGATGAATCCTGCCCTTTGACATTTAAACAGAATTCCTTTGGGTTTTTTTCTTTTGGCAGACAGTACTTGCTTTACTCACAAATCCTCCTGGTCCCAGGATAAGCATGTTTATAAGCTTGCAATTCAATATGTATCTTTTAATGTCTAAAGTGAAGGGAATTTAATCCTTCCTGAATAATTTAATTTGGGAAACACAGGATTAAAAAAAAAAAAGTGTTGATATATGTTTTCAAGATTAGATAGTAATTTTGTTTTAAAAGCAGTATTTTTCTTAACTCTGAAAATGAAGCAGAATGATTTATAGTAAACTCAATCCATCTCCATTTTACCAAAACCCCTTCCCTTGGTTTCTTCACCCACAAGCTTTTCCAGATCACTCTGTTCTGTTTGGGTTTTGTTTGTTTTTTTGTGGGGAGAGGGAAGGTGGAAGGAGGAAGGGAGGGGCAAGCAGTGTTTGTTGTTTGGGGTTTTGTTTGGGTTTTTTTTTTATATATATGTTTTATTTTCCATTGCTTGCCCAGGTTTACTGGCAAGGATTAAGCAGTAGTATTGAGACTGCATGGATCATTTTACCTGTGAAGGAATTGCAGCCAGCCATCTCTGGAGCGGGGCATTGCTAGCCTCAAAGCAGGACTGCAGCCCTCATATGGTCGGGGCTGTCACAGCCATCTTCTGAGCTGTGAAGAGCCTGCCTGATGACAAGCTTTGCCTCCTGGGGCTGGTGCTTCCCAGCCATGCCCCCTGTAAGCAGACCCCCACTCCGTGCCAGGCCTGCAGGTGCACAATGCACCAAGACTGTGGGAAGAAGCAGTTCTAAAGTAATTAATTATGCTACTTTTTAAGGACCTGAAATTCAGGTTTTTCCCTGCAAACAAGATAAGGAAAGTAACTCTACATTCGTGCCTTCAGTTCCCTGGAGTTTAGACTGTATTAATGGCGAATGGATTCAGAATAAATAAACTGGATGGAAAATTCATTATATGAGGTCTGTTTTCTGAATATCAATTTGATTTCTAAACACTTCAGTAACTTAGCCTTAATTTTCAACTTGGAGTGTCTCTGAAAATAGGAGAAATTTCAGGCATCATTGCCTTTTCTCTTCATGTAGTAGTGGGATGTGAATGTGTTAGCTGAGATTATTGAATTTGACATTAGAAGCTGATTTATCTTTGTAAGAGCATTTTTACATATTGAATTTTGGCATTTGAGAAATAGCAAACAATCAAAAATGCATTGGGAAAATTAAAAAAAAAAATTGAGAAAGACACATGAATAGCTCCCTTCATCTCCACAGCACCTTTTAAAATAAAAGTGTGTGCATAAGATAATAAATAGATTTTAAGGTATCGCTGCAGCAATCCATTTGCCAGAGCTATGAACCAAGGAGAATGAGTCCTCCAGAAATCTGTGAGGATAACAGTTTTTTGCCTGCATGTGAAGTGTGTGTGTGTTTCCCTAGGATGGTAGTCCTCTGCTATATGGGTGCATGCTCTGTGGGCTGCTCTGCACGCTGCTTGACTATGCCATTTTACTGTGTGTTCATGCATATGGGTGTTTTGCATTCTCTGGACATATGGGTGGGTAAATGTTAGATATATTCATGCAGAATGGGAATCACATAGGCTACAGGAACTGCTGACTCACACAACAAAGATCCTACTGCTGCAATGCTGCAGGCATGGATCATAGTCTAGGGCTACAAGTGATAATCTACATTACGTGTGATTGGGTGGTTTTACTGTACATGTATTACCATTTTATTTTCAGTATCTATATGGTATAAGCACCTGGGACATACATCCAGGGATGGAGATAGCTGGCTGTCCATTTATCATGTTTGTTGGTACTTGTTATTTACACACATATATATGCGCTTCTGAACTCATGTTGAAAACAAAGCCACAAGGGCAATGGAAATGCAAAATGGCTCCATTACTTGGCACAGGCTTTTCAATCGTGTCAATGTCCCTTTGGATGGCATCCCTTCCAGCATGTCAACTGCACCACGCAGCTTGGTGTCAGTGGCAAACTTGCTGAGGGTGCACTTGATCCCACTGACCATGTCACTGGCTTTAAACTGAACGAAGGTAGACTTACATTAGATATTAGGAAGACTTTTTTTACTGAGAGGGTGGTGAGGCGCTGGCACAGGTTGCCCTGAGAAGCTGTGGTTGCCCCATCCCTGGCAGTGTTCAAGGCCAGGTTGGATGGGGCTTGGAGCAACCTGCTCTAGTGGAAGGTGGCACTGCCTGTGGCAGCGGGGTTGGAACTAGATGATCTGTAAGGTCCCTTGCAATCCAAAACATTCTATAATTCCATGATATGATTCTATGTACATATACATACAAAGACTCATACACAGATTTAGATAAAGTTACTAAAGAGCACCTATACACTAACAGGAATTCTGTCTGTCCCCCTCACTTTCAAGTACTTAAAATAACTGTGTCTCACCAGGGCAGAATCTCCAAAAGCAGAGCAAACTTAGGGGCATAGTACGAACAAATTTGTCTGCAATTAGGGTCTATTAATCCAAGAATCATACATGCAGGCTCTCCTACCAGTAGACAAGGAAAACATTTAATTTCCCTCCTGAGCTATAACTGACAGCTTTTTTTCCCCCTCCTGGTGTTGCAATCTGTCCTCCTGTCTAAGTGGAGTCATTCTCATTAAATGAAGTACCTTCTTTCTCAGTCCTGGTCAGAATCAAAAGCATTTGGCTTTGTAAATTCCCCAGCTTTGTTTTGTTCTGCTACTACTAGTTGATATTCTACAAATGAATGAACAAAGAACATCTGCAAAAATAAACAAGTTACGAAAATAATAGAAATTAAGGAAATAAAATCTTAAATAATGATAATACATGAAGGAAAAGTCAACAATTTGTGAAAAGCTATGGTCAAAGCAATATGTGAATCCTCAATGGATTAACTTTATAAAATTTAATGTGATACTTCACAATTACCAAATTTTGCTTGTTTGTATATTCAATATATAATATTACGGTTTCAAGAGCAAATAGCAAATTCTGGATAAATTTGTCACAGATAAGAGCGCAGATTATTTACAAAGAGATAATGACTACAAGGCAAGAACCTCTGACAGAATGACTATACTGCATCATATGCCTTTGGCATTAGAAAAGCCAGTAGAGCTCTTTTGAGAAAGAGAGTGTAAAATACTTTTAAGAGTGTCATATGTATACCACAAAACCTCAGATCTCTGGTGGGCAATCTTCCCTCTAGACGGGTGTCTGGTCCCCAGTGTGATCTCAGTGTTTAACTATGGAGCCGTGTTTTTCCTGCTTCTTCTTTGCTTTGACCATAGTCATATGTATATGACATTTATTGTCTGCAACATATTTATTAAACTGTCCTTGCTATATCCTTGTGCTCATATTCAGTCTAATCCCACAGTATTGCAGCATCCTCAATGTCTTAGTCACACACTTTTTAGGAAACAGTATTTTAATACAATGGTGAGTTGCACACAAACAAGAAATTTCTCAATATTCTGGAAACACAAGGAATGTCATACACATAAACAAAAGAAAACTGAGAGTAACACAATAGGCCAGGTGATTTACATACTGACAGAACAATGACTGCCTGGGCTTGGTTCTTACCTACCTCCACTCAGATCAATGAAGTTACACTGTTGGGCACAGAGTTGTCTTCTGGTTTCATTTTTGTGTTTGGGTTGTTTTTTGTTTTGTTTTTGTTTGTTTGGGGGTTTGTTGGGGTTTTTTTTGTTTGTTTGTTTGGGTTGCTTTTGTTTGTTTGGTTTTTTTACAAAAGGGATTACAAGAATAAGACCAGTAGTGAGAAAACAGAAAAAAACAAAGGCACAGTGGACTGTTGATGAGAAGGAAGAACCAGTACAGTTCTTCCAAGACTTGCAAACTTGTATGTCCAAGTGATTAAAAAACCCCCTCAGTAGACAGTACTTACAAGCTATGAATCTGTTTATGGAACTCATTTCCTTGGGAGGGTAGTATTTTGCTCAAGCATATTATTATTTCTTCCACATAACAGTGTTTTTGTATTTTGTTTGTGGGTCAAAGGGTCCCCTGTAGAAATGAGAAATCTCTTATTCAAGTACCTTGGGTTTCAGAGTCTTTCAAATTAGAACCTAATGGCCTCAAGTCCTACAATGGACTTCTCAGTACTAGTAAGCAAAGAAAAGCCAGTGATCAGACTGAAGCCCTAGTACACAGCCATGCATACCACATATCTCCTTGAGATGGTTTTGGCTTATGTCAACTCTTACCCTTCTAGGCTATGAGCAGGTTCATTTCATTGGATACTGTGTGTCAGTTGCTACTCCTGTGCAGTTTGAATATGGGCGCCCACGTCTGGAAGCTGAAAATGTAGATGTGTGGTTGTAAGACTAGCCACATCAGGTGGCCTGAGGATTTGGGAGCAGTCCTTGGGTTGTTTTATTTTATTGGGTAAATGAAGTCTCTGAAAGTTCCTAAAGGCTTTGGAAATAAAATTCAGAAGTATAAAATTTGACTGGGAGTGTTCTCATAGAACACAATAATACACTTTTGTCTGCTCTCTTCCAGCTTATATGAAGATATTCAGAGGGCCACATGAATAAATGTTTTCATGTCTTATCATACATGCCAGGATGCAGTGCTGAGTCATGAGGGTCTCACAGCTGTGAGGAGATGCTAAACCAAAGAAGAGTGATGTGATGATGGTAGAGCAGCAGCTCTAAATCAGTCTTGGGTGTACTAGATAAAATCTGAAAAACTGTAGGCAAGCCTGTAAATAATCAAACTCTTCAGACCCGAATTACTGTTCAGCCCAACTTTGTACATACTGGTATGTTGATCTCTTTTTCTATGGATCATGTTTTCAGTTTTGTTTATCTAAACCGATGATTATTCCTGTCAAATCAGAATGTGATGCCAATTCTGCTGTGCAAAGCAATGGTATATGCTTTTGGAAGACAGCATTTATGTATCCATGAACTAGCATATTATGCTAAAAAGTATTTAGCAATAAAACTCTTTATTGGTTCCATTTAGATGTTGATGTGCGCATATTAGGGTATCCCTACCACGTAAGTAGTCATCTACAAACTCCACTGTGGAATTCTATGAGACAAGAGAAACTTGAATGTGAACTCTCCCTTGTAACTAATAACTCTGGATTATTTCATTCCCCCACACAAGAAAAAAAAATACATATTTCTGAATGCTTGTGATACTAGGAGTATTCTTTCTTTGGTTAAAGAGACAAAGGAGATTTTTAAGGCCTAATGTCTGGTTATTTTCTCTGTTTTACTTTGCCCTTTATGGCTTTTCTCTGGAGATATATGGTGGCTGAGTGAGACCTGCAAGCACAGCTGAACAGACTGTTGAGATATTAAAAAACACGTCCGAGTTGCGAATTATTTCCAAAGCCACAGAAAAGAACAGAACTCAGGGATAAAAAGCTGTGTGCAATGCTGAATACTACTCAAGTAGATCAGTCACAGCATACAAAAATAAAGAAAGATGGGAAAATATAGTAATGGATTTCAGGCCACCAGAGAAGACTCATTCATGGAAGACTTCCTCAGAGGAGCACAAGATTCCTATGAGGTTCTGGGCAATATGAGGTACTGGGCTGTCTAGGGTGGGCTGGGAAAGATGAAGACATCCTTCAGTCTCCAGTACTGTGATTAAGTAACATGAAAAAGAGAATGATTAACTCAGAATGTCAGTATTTATTGGTAGGGACTGAAGTACAGCAGGATTTCTCCAATTTCATATGAATGAGATTTGCTTTACTTCAGCTGCCTTCTGTGAGGATGTAGAGCCTTGAAGTATTACTTTTCAGAGCTGTGTTTAATGTGATTTCAGCCATGGACATTGCTGATGGACAATATGGACATTTGTGAACAATGCTGAATATGGAAAAAGTAATTTGATATTTTTGTGAAGATTGAAAATGGCTTGAATTTCATATTATTATTTTTTGAAGCTTTTTAAATATAACTGTGGTGGGGTGCCTCTACAAGCAGCTAAGCACCACACAGCTGCTTAATCACTTCCCCCTAAGTGGGATAGGGGAGTGAACAGGAAGAGCAAAAATGAGAAATCTCATGGATCAAGATAAAGACAGTTTAATAGATGAAGGAAAGAGGAGGGGCGAATAAGTGATGCAAAGAAAATCAGTCACCACCTCTCATAGGAAGACTAATGCCCAGTGAGCCTCTGAGCAATGGAGCTCTGTCAAACAACTTCTCTTAGTTTTTATTGAGCATTACGTTACATGGCATCCTTTTGGTCAGTTTGGTTAAGCTTTCCAAACTGTGTCCTCTCTCACGTTTTTCCCACCCCTCAGCCTACTTTCTGTAGGGGTAGCAGGGTGGGAAAAAGACAAATCCTGAGAGTAAGCACTGCTCTGCAGTAGTCAAAACAATGGTGTTATCAACACCGTTTCAGTCACAAACCCAAAATACAGCACCATACAGGCTGCTGTCAATAAAATTAACTCCATTCCAGCCAAACCTAGCAGTATCAGCCAAGCTCATCTGCTTACTGTTGTATCCCCAGATACAGACAACTCTTGAAATCTCCAAATCACTGAGACTCTTTAATGAGGTCCTGATCACTGAACATGTTGAAGGGTGTGTATACATCACTAACTAATTCAACCCATACATATATCCTCAGATTTTCTGGAAGAGTCTTTTTAATAGCTGTTAACAAATTCTGTGCTGGGATCTGGAGAGGCTTTCCTAGGAACTTTATAGCCCCATCTGCAATTTAGACAGATGAGGACAATCAGCATAAACAACAACAGAAGCAGAAGGTAATCTGTGTAATAGCACTGAATACCTGAAAACAAGGTCCTTTGGCTTCAAACTACTGAGCAGATTGCATTGTGTACCTAGGGTAAAATTGATATTTTCATACTAAAACAATGTAAGTATATTATCTCCCTGGGAACAGATAATTTTTAATGGCCATAGTCATGTGACTGGAGGTAAGAGATTTTTGCTGCCAGAAGGACACGTATAATTCATAATAAAGAGAAAATGTTTTTTAGAAAAGAACAGAAAATTCATTCTGTGAATAAAAGCATGAAATATTTAATGTTAGGATGGGGAGAGAAGATGAGGGTGGAAGCAGGGTTTGAACAGACCTTAGGTGTTGCAAAGCTGTAGAGGCATAACTGGAGAGGTCTGAAAAGCAATGTTTTGCTTTTATATGAAGTTCAGAGATGCTGCCAACCAATATGAGATTTGGTGGCTGTGGCATAACATCGCCAACCTTGAAATATTCCAGGTTTGTGAATCTACCCCTCACAAACCAATGACACTGCCTCCTAGTTGCATGCATACTTGGGTTCTTTCTAAGTGCGTTTTGCTCTTTTATTTTCAAGGTGGTGTTGGTTTTAATTTGGGGGGGGCAGGTATTTTCTGCAGAAGTCAGGGCTGGATATATACTTTTCAGGAACCTAGGGGGATGAAGATAGATATCTATTTCATTAAAATGCAAGTAGTGAGAGTTTTCAGAACACAGAATAGCATGAGATTTACAATTGAGTCATGATAATTGGTGTTATAAATGGTTTTATGGAGGGGAAAACTATATCAATTATTAGAATATTGTTTGACATTTGAATCAGTAGGGCTTGGTTCCCACTCTTGGAGTCTATAAAAAGGATCTGAGCCATCTTATGCAAGTTTTATAAAACTGGATTCACTAAAAAGATCTAGACCATAGTTCAGCATGAAACAGTATTCATCAACAACACTGCTTGTTCTTTGCTTCCTACTTGTAGCAAAACAACTGTACAAGGGCAATGCTTGAAAAGCAATGTAATGAAAAACAATGAGGAATTCATATGACTAACAAAAAAAAAATATAACTTGTTTTATTTTCTTTCCAGGAGAGAGACAGATAAGCTCCTCTCTCTAATTCACAGTGAGGTCACTTAAAAAGCTCTGTCAGCTCACCTGACACATAGGTGAGCTTTAACATAAGAGCAGCAGCACCTTAAGTTTGCACTCTCACAAACCACTTTGCATTATGACAACATGAGTTTAATTAACTAATTTAAGTTTTTAGAACCCCTTTCAACTTGTTCTTACATACAAACATCTCCTAAGATGGGACACTTTTTCTAAGCATATTCAGAGCAAAACTAAAGTAATAAAAAAAGCACGTTGAACCTCCATTTAGACTGAGGTTCAGCTACCTTCCTTTGTAAAAGATTTCTGGAATGATTCAGTGATCCAGCTGGCCTTGTAGTAAAAGGTAATAGTTGATGTATCTACCACAGAACGCAGGAGGATTCTTATAGAAAGAAACAACATCAATTACCTCTTTTTTTTTTTTTTTTTTGCTTGCTGATCCTAAGGTGGAAGGAGCAGGAAGTTTTGTATGTGACAAAGTACTGTCTTGATTTAAGTGCCTAATGCCAGGAAAACTTAGTAAGAGAAAATCTAAGGCCCAGGCTGGTATCTCCTTTAAGCTCAAAGCAAACTCTGCAGAATCATTTGAGGATTACCTGGCAAATACATAAGATAAAAAAATTCCTCACCATTAGCATTCAAAATAACATATTTCAGCATGAAAAGACTACCAAGGGAAGTCTGTCCAAAACACTCAAACACTCCTGGTGAGACTGACTCAATAATAAGCAGTAATAGCATCAGGTGACAGACTTTGGTAAACAAAGTGTTGTGCAGTGAGAAAATTCTATTAGCAAACACCAATTTACACCTCTGAATTGCTGTGAATATTTGTTAACATCTCCTGTATGCTTTGTAGCCATTAACTGATTAATGAAATCCTAAAGAGAAGCAAATACACAGTAGGTGGTGAGCAGGTGTTGCCACTCCCTTTTTGCAGGCAATGGGGAAACTGAGTAGAGACTTACTGATGACTTACCTAAGACCAGGCTGCTGAGCAGATCAAAATGTTCCTACAGGAGACTGCATATTGTGACAACTCACATCTGGAACTCCTGCAATAGCCAGTGAGGTGCTTGTCCTACCCCAAGATGCTGGTCATCGTCCCTTAGCTCTACTTGCGTAATTCAAGCGGGTAAAGTAGTCAAAAAGACCTTGACTTTGTTGAACATTTTAGGAAGAACTCTAAAACTTTTCTACCTGTAATTCAATTTTGGCAGCAGCTGTCCACAAACACATTTAAGTTGCCCTGGGCCTGTGCTACCAAAAGAAGCTGGCCCATATTCTCTTTCCCGATGAGCTTCTCACTTCTTTCCAAAAAGTCATTAATACGTGCAAGTTAGTATGATTTTGCTCAGACAAAAGAGAAAGAACGGTTTCCATAGAACAGCAGATGATACTGCATTTAAAATTCTGCTTAAAATACTGGAGAAATAATACATCATGATACACAGAATTAAACTGAAAATTTTTTTCCACATGCATCACCATACAGCTAAGATTTTCCAATTGCTCTTTTCTTCCTCTTTTTCCTCCTTTAAAACATTGAAAAATGTGGTTTCTGTGGAGTAATCTTGCAAATTTGACAGCCTCTCCTGCAGAAATTCCCTTACGTCTCTTAGTATCTCATATGCCTAGATCTTACTAAAAGGCTTGTGGGCACTAGACTGATACACACATGTATCTCAGAAACTGTAAGAGGCTTGTGAGGCTATTTGTTGATAATCTATCAAACATCAGTTTCTGTGGGAATTATCATCTTGGTATCCAATACTTTTGAAAAGCTTTAAGGAGAATGCTATTGAAAATGTAATTGCTTTATGCACTTTTCAGGTGAAGAAGTAAGACATCATACTTTCAAGTTCAGGTGACAGGGAGGCGAAAAAGGAGAATTTCTTTCTTGAATAGCAGTGATATCTCTCAGCTGAGAGATAATTCACTTTCCGTAAATTCAATCAAACTATTTTGAAATTAATTTAGTTAAGATTCTTCCTCCTAGATGCAAAACACCAAAAAAAGTACCTAACTGTTTAGAGGACAAGGATCTACACATTATTGGACCAGCATTATACCAAATACAAGACTATACAGAAACCTTGCAAAAGCCAATTTGTTGTATACCATAGCCATTTGAACATGAAGGAGAGCAGCAGCAGATCTGCCACCCTAAATGTTTCATCCTTCAAAACCCTATGCTGTATATACTAAGGTAGAATGCTTGATTGCTCAGCCTATATCAGTTTGAATTCAGCTTTCTTGAATGTGGCAAATTGATACAGTATATTAGAATCCAGCTGTTTTTCTCTATATAATTGCATCTGTATTTTCTTATGTTTCCTGGAAATTCACTTTGAAAATTCTATTATCGATTATAGAATGGATGAAAACATCCAATAGTTACACTGACATTTTTCCTGTTCTAAATTCCTTATGTTTCCACAGGTAGATATAGCCTGTGTCACTGTTCTTATGGGTGGGTGTACAGTAAGTTTCCAGATCATATATGTTTGTCGTGGTTTAACCCCAGCCGGCAACTTGGAACCACACAGCCGCTCGCTCACTCCCCCCCTCGTCCTTCCTCCCCCCGCCCCCGGAGGGATGGGGAGGAGAATTGGAGGAATGTAACTCCCACGAGTTGAGATAACAGCTCTCCAGTAACTAAGGTATAATACAAACCACTGCTGCTACCAATAATAATGATAAGAGGAATAACAAGGGAAAAGGACACAACCGCTCACCACCCGCCGACCGATACCCAGCCCGACCCGAGCAGCGATCTGGGCCTTCCGGGTAACTCCCCCCAGTTTATATACTGGGCATGACGTGTTGTGGTATTGGTATGGAATCCCCCTTTGGCCAGTTTGAGTCAGGTGTCCTGCCTCTGCTTCCTCCTGACTTCCCCTCCTCCCTGGCAGAGCATGAGACTGAGAAAAGTCCTTGGTCAGAGTAAACATTACTTAGCAACAACTAAAAACATCGGTGCTATCAGCATTGTTCCCAGGCTGAAAGTCAAAACCACAGCACTGCACCAGCTACTAAGAAGGAGAAAAAATGACTGCTGTAGCTGAACCCAGGACAATGTTATAACCAGCCAGGTCCCTATACAGACAGAGCACCCCAGTTATTCCTGTATTCAGCTCAGTAAACATGCCTCTTGCTTCTATTAACCCTGTCTCTTAGGGTTCAGTAAGGGGATTTCTGAAAATGGGGCCTAATTGTGATGACAACTTGTGGGATCCAGTATCATATGATACTAAATAACTGTGCCTTTTTGAGGAGTGAAAAGAATCTGGCAGCTGAAGCAGAGCTCTGGGAAACCTATGACATTAAAATAATAGATGGCTACTTACTGCACACACAAGATTGCAGTTCTCTCCCCAGGACTTGTCTGATGACAGTCCTCAGTTCAGAAATGTCTGTGATCAGCCTTGAGAGTGAATTACAATTGTGCATAGGCTCTGTGGGTGACTAGTACCAGTTTTTATCCCAGCTCAGAAAGAAGGCTACTTTTCTTCCATAAGTTGCATCAGCAGAATGTTTCTGTATGTTCAGGGATTTTGTATCAGCATCGTGCACTTCTAACTCATGCCAGCAAATTTAGTTAGGCTGAATGAAATGGTTACCAGCTTTGCTGTCTGCCTCAAACCTTAACTGACCAACACCTTTGAAGAGACAAAAAAAGTGATTTATAGACAGTTCTAAACAACACAGGTCTAGATGATTAAAGATAATGTCAATAACTGTCATCCTAAAATGTAAGCTGTCAGCGGAGCCTCCTGCAGTTCTAGCAAATGTTAGCAAAAAGGCTGGGACAGACAACAGAGGACAGTAACAATCTCAGCCACTCCAGTATGATCTGCCTGCAGTTATGAGCAGAACAAGGGGAAAGGAAGCAGAAGTTAACAGCTTAAAGCTTGTTTTGGGCAAAGAAATTAGATCTTTTAAAATTACTTATTACATGTAAAACCACTTAAGAATGTACTGAACCAAAAAGACAGCTATCTAAGAATGTCTCAGCCTTCTGATGAAACTTAGGCAAACTACGATTCCTAAAGGAAAGTACTCTTACACTACTTCTTTTACTGGTAGCACCAGTATATGCCACTATAATCCCACTCCAGCCACTTTTTCCTACCTCCATGTCATTACTTTCATTGTTCCTTGAAACTGCATAGATAATTGGACCAGAGAACTGACTGGGATCTAAAAAACTTCTTGTCACTGAAAGAAATGCTCTCAGTGACAATGGTGTGTAATTACAGTGGAAGGCAAAGCAATCTCTCCTCCACAAGCTCTTCTAAAATCTAGCCTCCTCTTTTACTAGCTCCAAGGGTGATAAAAGACTTTAAGGAAAACTGAAAACTCACAGCTTTGTTAGAATTTGCCAAAGAACAAATAGTTCACAAATACAGTAAACAATCAACAACCAAAACGAACAAGCAAACAAAAGAGGAGTGTGTATATGTGCTTGTGTGAGAAAGAGAATCTTTCTGGATGGGATACAGTACTGTTCACAGCATATGTGGTGGTTGTTAAGTGCTCAGAGAGCCCTGTGAAGAGTACCTCTAAATATCTTAACAGAATTAGATACACGATGTTCACCCGTCATTGAAATGCACTTACAGGAAGACTCGCTATGAAAAGGGAAGCCTAGCCATCTCAAACGTGCTGATGTGTGTAGCTTACTGTTAAATAATAACAACAGTAATAAAAATGTAATTAATAATAATAGAATATTCTTAACAATTGCTAATGAAGATTGCTAGTTTCCTGCTGGTAGCAGGAGAGTTGTCTCTGCTGCCAGAAACATATTACAACTTATAATTAATTAAGAAGCATGCTGGGTGGGCTGGCAACACATAAGTAATACAACAATAATAACTAAAGACTTTGTCAGTGGAAAGCTGACAGAAGAGTCTGTAAGATACTGACAGAAATAACTGTTAGATGATGATCTAAATAAGCACAACAGGTTTTTTAAGTAGTGTATATCAGTACGAGTAAAGAATTTTACCTGTTTTCATCAGTATTGACTACAAAATGTGTATGTGTCCTCTCTCCACTTCCTCAGATCTTTTTTTCTCCCAGGAGCAGTTGCCTGATGAAGGAAATGGAGACTAGTGGTTACAATAGAGGACTTGGAATTTACTATTTTGAGCTGCACCACTAAATCATTTCCTGACCTTGGCAAAGTCAATCACAGTAGCTATGCATCATTTTCTAACTGTAATATGAGAACAATCACAATTACCAAAAGTGTGATGATGCTTCAGGAGTAAAGGTTTATAAAGCATTTATTATTCACAAAAGGAAAATATCTTGTGATGATGCACTGTTATGATTGAACCCCTGGAAAGAGGTCTGGGTGGAAATTAAGAGGTAACACTTAACCTGTTTTCTGAAAGCGTATGTGTCTGTTACTGCCCAGTGCCTGTAAGTCAGAGGAAACTCCAGAAGTTACACCCACAAAATTAACCTGCATTTCTGCTTGGAAATGTGTTTCATCATCCTGCTCTGACTGCAAGGCTGGGAGCTCTGCAGTGCCCACTACTCACGTTCCCACCCAAAGTGACTGGTTCTGAGCTTACAGAGGGAGAAAGGGCATTTAGGGAA
>NW_009922485.1:28744-50528 GCF_000696875.1 Nestor notabilis
TTAGTCTAGTTCTTCATGAGGAAAGAGATTCATCACTGCATTTTCCCCAAGTTCGGTTCCAGCTGCCACCTGTGCTTGCAGTATTGGGCTAACTGAACAGACAGGGGGACAGGTTTCTTCTTAGCTGGAATAATAACCTTAGAAATGGATGGAGCCTGGTTCAGATCACCACAGGTTTTGGTGTATTCTGCTCTACATGCTGCACTTTCTGGAAGACTGGTCTGATCTGTGACTAAGAACAAGAATATTCTTACTATAAATGGTACAATACTGGCTGCCTTACTGGTGTCCTTTCAGATATCTGAGTTCTGTATCTAAAGTTACATTTGAAAATTGTGGTGTTTCATATGTCTTTAGATAAGTTCCAAACTCATCACACGTACTTTGTTCACTCCCAGCCAAGGACAGCCTCTCAATGACAGCATGAGTCAGATTAGCACCACAGTTCTTCTGCCACTGAGAGATTTCACCTGTTTTTATCTAAGTCATTGTGGAAGTGATGGGTCCAGCTGCTAAAGAGAAATGCTAGTTCCTAATATTGGTGCTGTGCAGCAGAATAAGGGAAGATGCTGAGGATTGCCTATTTATTTTGTTTGAAATTTGGAGGTTTCAAGGAAGTTTGCACCTACTTATGGTTTGGGAATGCATTATTAATAAATATGCTACTATGCAAACATTATTATTATTATTTATCTGTATTTAGAGCTGGCTTTTTTTTTCTCCCTGTGTACCATCAGAAATTTCTAAATGCTTTATGAATAAATCTGTACTTACATAGGTACAAAGACTGTTTTGATAAAGGCCAAAAAACAACTGTTTGTTACCAAACAGAGGCACATTCCTTCTCCCCAAATACCACAAAATTCTTCAAGTAAATTATATGATTAGTACCACCGACGTACATGTTTATTTGAACTAGAAGACCAAAAGGTACATGTACTGGAACAATGCAGCTATTAAACATGAATTTCACTTTGGATTAATCAATGATGAGGAAATTGGTAAGCCTCTTCTTTTTAGCCAGGGAGAAACTGGTACCTTGTTCTATAGCTCAGTCAATAGGCTAAAATTGTGAATAACTGGAACGTGTTGAGAGTTAACCTTTTGATCTCAACTTGAATGCAATAATTGTAACAAAGACCTCAGGCCTAATATTATTATCGATACCACCTCTTGCAGATGGTGATTATGTTTGATTACATTACTTTCCTAAAGAACAAAAAGACAATGCGCTGTATTCAGCTTACAAACGATCCATTCAGAAAAATTGAATTGTACAGAACCTTATAATGTGCTTAGTAGAGAGGTATTAAAAATGTGGCTGAATCATTCTGTAACTATTTGTTGCAAATTTTATAAAGCACTGAGTAATCACACTCTTATTTTGGAATTGCAAAGTGTACTCTGAATTAACTAGTGCTATCAACAAACTGTTTGCCTGCTGTGTTTAAGAACTGCTCTGGTCAGCTACCCAGGAAAGCCTGAACCTGTTTGTGTATGAAAATATATCAATGTTTACTGTGAACTAAAATCTTCCAGAATCAGAAGAGTGTTTTTTTCTTATATCTCTGAGTGGAGGAAGCAACTTTCATTACAGTTATTGGAATGATGTGTGTGCATCAAGGAACTTGCATACTGGTATCTCTTCATTTATTAATTTACTGTAATACATATCTATAATATTATAATAGAAATTTTAGATGAGGAAGTAATTTATTTTTAATCTGGCTGTTGTGCAATGCCCTATAAAGTATACTGCATTTATTTAGGCTAAGGGTAAAGCTTTTTGGAGTTTCCAAGGGACATTTGGAATGTTAAGTCAATTTTTAGGAAGAATTTAAATGTTCAGGATTTTCATTGGCTTTAAGTGGGGCCACAGTTTTATCAGCAAGAGTAGGTAAACCAATTGTTTGCTTGTTTATGAGCCCAGTGCTTTGGTCATTTCCACCCCATTTACAGTGGAAATACAATATTGAGCACTTGGTGACAGAGCTGTTCCCGTGGATCAGCCTGCTATAATGATGCCAGTAAAAAGAACTAAAAAAATCTACTGCAAAAGACACAGCTTCTAGATATTCCCCACAAAAATCTGGAACACAGTGAAGATTTTGTTGCTCCAAAGGAGGTTTTGAGGAATTGAATGATTGTAAACATTAGAAACACTAATATACAGGGATTCTTATTGGTGTGAAATGGGTAGATCCCATTTAAGTTGAGTGCAGATGCAACCTGGTGTGTAGTATCACCTATGTTATCTACTTCATTTGCTCCAGGGACTAAGTGCATTTACGCTTACACCAGTGGATTTTTAATACACATCCCTAGCTGGCTTTTTACAGGCCTGACAGCTGTGACCAATCTAAATTTTAATCAGATTTGTAAGGATTTGCTGCATCCATGCAAGGTAAAATCAAGGCAGCTGGCTGAGAGCTAGGAAAAGGAGCTAGAATCAAAGCAAAGCCTTTCTGTAGCAGACACAGAGTGTATTTGTACCAGAATGGAACTGTTGAACTGTTCTGCCCTTATCAATATTGCCTCAGCTAGGGAAGCAGATCTCTTGGCAAAATCTAAGAAACTTTTCTTCATGGTTTTTCATAATGTAACTTTTTACCTGTGTATACCCATGGTATTTTATGTATGTATCAGAAGTGCTGTACTTAGAAAATTCTGTAAGAGGTCATTGAAAAAACTGTATAAGGATAAAGGGGGAAATTGCAATCTACTGTTTAATGGAAAGGGATTGTAATATATTTAAAGGGGAATAGGAGTTGATAAATCAGAATTCCAAGGAAAAGAATGGTTTCACATTTGAGCTTGTTACTGTGGCAAAAAGCTAAGTGTTATAAAGGAATTTATAAGAATAAGCAAAATTTAGTAAACCTTAAAATACTCATTCAAACTATTCAAACTAATTCTGGAAATGCTCCACTGAAAAAAATCTGCAAATATATGCAAAGTGAGAAATACAGGCTGAGAGCCACCCAGCTCAAGTTAGGAGGAGGCAGAGTAAGTATCCCTTTCAGGTGAAAGTGTTAATTCTTTTCTATTTTAAATAAAAAGAGGTATTGTTGTTACTGGTTTAAAAGAGAACCACCTCCAGAAACTTCGTTCATTCATGACAAGCAGTTTGAAGGTAGTTCAGCATGCTGTGAATGCTCAGCAACCTCAGATAAATGTCCAACCTTTTTTTTCCTATGGGATCACTTTGAGGCCCTAGGAAATCTACAGGTAAGAATATTGGGCTTCCAAGCCCTGAATGGTTTAAGTGTGAATTTAGTAAGGAGTTTATTAGCTCCTTAGAATGGGACATGTTGCAGTCTGTAAAGATGCGTAACTCCAGTTTCAGCTCTCGAACATCAAAGTGAGAAGAAAGATGATTGCAGCTAGGATTTATACAGTAAACTTTTGCAAGTAAGTATCTCAGTTCTTTCTAAAGGCTTCATTACACACCTTCATTTCTTTATTGCCTATACTGACTCACCTTTATACATGAAACATTTGTAGTTCATAGGGCACCTCACAGCCTGGTGCTCTGTGAGTAGTACTGATAGCTTCATCTCCATATGAGGTTCCTAAGCCTTTCCAGTCTGGAACAGTGGACAGGCACTGTCAGCAGAGACAGCAGCTTTGTTTCTTCTGCATTAACCTTCCTGTTGGATCACTTCTGCAGATAATCAATACCTGGATTATTTCCCTGCTTGCCTGATTCCAAACTCATGTCATCCAAACAGATTTACACTTGATAGACACAGTAATGCCTCAATCTTTCCTGTTCTTGCTTCAGATTGTTTTTCAAGGGAGCTTCTTACATTATCTTTGAAGGAGGGGAAAGTATAGGTTGTAGCTGCTCAACTGTGGCAAAACTGTTGCATTGGTAGGCTTGTCCAGAGGGAGAGATTGAGGTAACTTTGGAAATTTTTAATATTACAATGAGCCCTGGCTGAGGGCTTTGAGAATGTTGGTTTTGGATTTAAATGGCTATGCAATTTGTGGTTCTGCCTTAAGGGATTTGCCAAAGGTCAGATGGAGCTCAAATGGCAAAACAGGGAACACAAGCAGAGCATACGTTCTCCCAGAGATATTTAGTTCCAGAACTTTTTCATACTCTAGCAATATATACTCTTGTGCTGTATCACATAAAACTCAACATAACAAGCTGCAAGGAAGCAAACTACAGAGTTGATGCTTACTGGATGCTGAAATCCTCTTGAAACTAAAATCCTGAAACATTAGCTCTATAACGTCTAATTATGATAGCATTAGAAAAAAATCGTTTATATATTGACAACCTTTGAATCAGCAAAATTATGCAGCATGGTTACCTGCTATTTTGTCATTGTGAAACAGTTCTGAGGTCTTTTTTTATGCTGTTTCTTATATACTGATGGGAAGCATGTTGGCAAAGGACCAGTCAAGCCATTTCACAATGTCATTTTCATAGCTCTGAACAAATTTTTCCAACAAATGCAGATACATCCTCATCTAGGTTATTAAATTAGTCTCCCCAAAAGGATCAATAGAAAGAAATACAAGTCCATAATCAGAATTTATGAAATTTATAATCCTTTTAACTGCAATAAAAATCTTTTAGAAACCACATCTATTCAAGACTACAGGGAGAGCAGGGCAGGCAAGGTGTATTACGAGGGCTTCAGTATTTTCTGGTAGGCTTTCCAATACACTGAAAACTAAGTACTAGCAGTTTTAGGGAACTGGGCAACCTGTGGAGATAAAAATGGCATAAGCTAATTATCCTTTAATTAGTCATCTTACACACTCAGCCTTCAAGATAGTTTCTATTGCAACATCCCTTGGAATTAAAATTATAACAATTTTGAAGAGGTCCAGAGAGAGACACCACTGAAAGTAGGCAGAGTTTACTTACCCTAGCTGCCTATATCCAAAGTTTGGATCCTTCACGTCTTTGGTTGTGTAACTTACGGATGTGTAATGAAAATGTATTTCTGAAAATACAGCTTTTACGGTAACAGATGTCACTTTTCCGGTAAGTACCTCAGTCTTGATGCTGTTGTTGAGACTAAACCACAAAAATATGCCATATCAGTCTGAGGGAGACACACATCTAAGGTATTTTTCCATAAACCTGGTTTCTCTTACTGATTTTCCCAGTACCTGCTCTAAGCAGAAGAGGGCTGAGTGAGTGACTTCTGATCAGACTTTGCCTGAAATAAAGATCTTACATGGGGTCATTCCTTGTGAGCTGAATTATCCAAATCCCCCTTCCATTCATTATCTTCTACTTCACACTTAGGAGCTAGTTGACTGAAGGAATCCAGTGCTTTAATTAAAATATGATATATAAAATAATAAACCCAAATAAAAATGAGGAATAAGATTTTTTCCTTGACAAATCAGATTGAAAATGTTAAATAAAAGCATGCTGATACCTCCCAGCTAAGGAAGAAAAATGCACCAGGTCAGAGGCTGAACAATTTCACAGAGTGGATTTTGAGATAATACTTACCTTTCACAATCCACATCACAGGACATTTTCTATACCTTAACTGCTCCACTAGATTCTCACTTTGCTTGTAACCTTATATGTATAGACTATTTGCTTTTATTCCAACATACATTATTTCAGTTGAGAAAAATATCTGAGTAATTTTAAAATTGCCCTAGATAAAAATAAAATTACTTGAGAATCTAAGGAAAAAAAACCAGACAGACCCCAACAGATTGCAGTGATTTATAAAATCATTTCATACAATGATTTTTCACTCTGCCACAAGGATTATTTAAAAAATAATTTATTTTTTAATACAGTAAAGTAAGTAGCTCTTCCAGCTACAAAGATAGAAGGATATAAAGAGGCAGACAGGACAGGGAGTTGATTAGTTACATGTTGCACAGCAACCCCAATTTGATGAGCAATAAGACTTTCTCTAGATCTTAAGAATCCAGCTCAGCAAGCAGATCATAGGCAGGAAACATAAAAACTAAACTAGAGTAGCCTTCACACAGGCAAGCAGGGTGAACAAAGTGACTGGAAACATTTTTGACACTATGTATGTCTCTGTTTTGTCCCTGTCATTGAGAGCAGATCTGATAGGTGTGAGTCCTTTCTAAGAGTTACACCAGGTCAGATGACAGCCAGAATCAAATTCTTTCCTGACATATATTATTCCCATAAAAGAAACAGACAACTACAAAACCAACAAAAAAGTAGTTTTCAACATCTAAATATGTAAACTGTCAGGTGAAAGAGAGTGTACATGATTGCTTACAATAACGCCATCTGCTAATATTCTTTTTCAATCACATGTATTCACACAAGAAAAATCATACTTTTCTTGAAGTTTATTGTTAAAACTAAGTATCATTGTTCCATAGGAAATATATTCTAGGTATTATTCCTTTCTCAAATACTTTTAAATGTATTACCAAGCATTAATAACAAATGTTTCTAGACTAAATGTCAGTGTAGCTAATGTCAGTAATATAATAATAGACAATATACTTTTGTTTTTTTGTGCGTTCTTGAAAATTTTAGGTTGCTTAAGATTAACTTACATTAAAGTTGTATGCAATACTTTTTTTTTAATAATCTATAAAGCGCTGTATTTTGATTAGAACCAAAGTAATTCCCTGTTAACTGAATGCGAGATTTCACTTACATAAATATATTCATGTATTTTCCTATGTCCCAAATGTCATCTCTTGACATTAATTACACTGTCAGAGAATACCTCACTGTTATTACTGCATAACTAGTGACCTGTTCTGCTTTAATTTTTTCTATTGCTGCAGCTGGGCTTATGACTTATGACTTAATTGTTGATCTGTTCAAACTGTAAAACAAATTATAAGTCCTTGGTTTCTGCTCAAATGACTTCATGTTTATTCCCCTTATAAAAGGAGTCTTGCCATAAAAGTAAACATTATTAGAACTAAACCGTTTTTGTTTGACCTTATCTGGCAGTTGCATTCATTCAACGAATGCATTTAAAAAGTGAGAATTAGCAATACACTGTTCATAGCTTTTCCATAAGACATATTTTAAGTGTCTTTCAGCTTGCCATAACAAAAAGGAAAGAAAAAAATGTTTGGTCAATATGAGGCTTTTTTCTGAGCTGCAGCAGTATAGAAGTAATACAAATAATAACTAACATCATTAATAATAGTGCAGTTCTTCTGGGAATGAAGTTATATAACTAGAACTTTAGAAAATAATCTAATTGATAAAAGAATGTAATGTATATCCAAAAGGATTAAATATTATTTTAATGTATCAGAAACACAAGGAATATTCACAATATTCCGAAAATTTACAGCATTTGTCCATCTTGAATGCCAAGAGAATTGAGACACAGTCTCTTCCTATCTGTTGACAGTGATTATGAATTCTTATGAAAAAGTACTACAAAAGCAGTCATAAAAATAAACATTAAATATTTTAAAACAATTTCACCTCATTAAAAACAATTTAAGGTTTTTTCCCTATGATTGATATTAATTTTAATAAAAAGCTTAGAAAAGAGGAGACACTGTGTCCTGGATTCAGCTGGGCTTAAACCATGACACACTGCAAAGTGGAGACATTGCAGAGACATTGCAAAGCCAAGGAAGAAATTCAATACTTTGCCAGAATTAAAAACATTAAAGGAGATGACTAGACTCATAGCTTGGTGTGCTTGAAATTTAAGCTGGGCAAATAATGAGCAGGCTGATACTTGCTGTAAATCTAATAGCTGGAGTTGAGCTACAGATACTCTTTTAGAAGAAATACCTAGCATTTGTTATGAAAAGTACTGAATGCAACAAAATTCATTATAATCCTTTCAAATTTTGTATTGGTGACTCACTTTTTTTCTTCCTACATATGACTCTAAAGTCCCACCTGAATTTGGCTGGTTACAACTTCCACTTTTTGCCTCTTATTACATTTGTCTATTAGGCTGAAAAACCCCAACATTAATTTCCTAATTACGAAACCTGCTTTTCAGAAATGAAATCTCTAGCATTGTCTTTCATCATCTTCAGATTTCTTTCTTGCAAGAATGGGACCTTCTGTCCTGCGTACTTGGCTCATGCTCTTCATTCCTACATTCTGACCTTACATTTGCTGCATCAAAATAGATGTTGTCTGTTTTTACATGTTTCCCATGGAATCAGAATCAATACATGTATTGTCTTTAGCAGCCACTTCTCATATTTATTAAGTAAACTCCTTTAAAAAAAAATATTTACTTATTTTTTCCAGAGACTAATAATAATGCTGGCTAATCATCTACAATTCCCTTCTTAAAGTACTATCCTATGTCTTAAATCCAAATAACTAATATCATAGGATATTAGTTTTATGGTTTTAAAAGTATCAGGAGATCATTACTACATTGATGCCATGCCAGGCTAAGATTAAGATTGTGGTTGCATGAAAATAAAGCTCTGACAGAGAATTGCAGCTTATCACTTCATGCAGGTCTTGTAACTCGTGGTCTGAAGTATGGTTAAGTTGTACAATCTCTAGAATGTGAAAGATCCTGGTAGGTAAATCTTGCT
Organism: Nestor notabilis; assembly: GCF_000696875.1. Classification (NCBI taxonomy): domain Eukaryota; kingdom Metazoa; phylum Chordata; class Aves; order Psittaciformes; family Psittacidae; genus Nestor; species Nestor notabilis. The sequence continues at coordinate 37,268 of NW_009922485.1, forward strand.
GTAAGTCTTCAGACCAGTGAATTACTTCATCTGTTTCCTCCCTTGTGATAAGCAGTGAACACTTCTTATTGGAAAATAACTAAGGAATTTAGTGTCTACATTTGGGCTTTTTCATCTAGGGCAGAAAGGCTATAGCAAACCTGATTCACAGCAGGAAAAACTGTGAAGAAGCTGTGAGGACAGACATGTTCTCACTGAATCCAACACAGGAATTAAGAGTTTGGTTTGTTTTGGTGTTGGGTAGGGCTATCTTGTTTGCCTTCGAAAAAACTTTACAGAAATGACTGTGCAAACACATGTGTCCATAACAAAATCAATTCAGTATTTGCATACTTTCACTTTATGTGAAATTGTTGAATAATTTATGATCAAGTTTTGCACTTATTTGGTGGTCACACATATAGAGCTGTCGCAAACATTGTGTCCCAAACAGTATTTTTGTTTTAAAAACCTTGCTTAGAATCCATATAACTACTGTCTGATCTTCACTATAACAATTTAAATGAAGACAAAGCTGAACTACTGGAAGATGTTAGCTCCTCTAGTGGGGAAACTCAAAGGTATTCTGAATGAACACCATTAGGAGAAACCAAATCTTAGAAAGAACAGTACAGTTTTGGGCAGACAAAGCTAAGTAATACCCATGGAATGGCTTGTATCCAGGCATTCATTCATCAGTTTAATGGAAAAAATGCAATATATGATCTCATGAGCTACCAATCTATCCTCTTTCCCACAGCAGCTGATGTTGCTGCCAACTAGTTCATGTGAGATGGAGTTATCATGTCTCCCTGCACCACTCTGTCATTCAGACACAAAGCAAAGGACTGGCTAGTAGCAGTAATAAAAATGTCTCTGTGCAAACACAAATGCAATAACATTTCAGTTTATTTATGTGACTGACAGCAAACAGATATTGTCAGGCTGAGAGCTCATGCTGGTACTATGTAGTCGATGCTTGTTCATTGCCAGGTTCATGTCAGCCACTTAATTTCTTCCACACGTTTCCATTTCTATTTCTCAAAAGCTTTTGTGTATAACAAAGAGAGTTTTGTTAAGAGATGTCACTGGAATAAAAGGTAGACAATAAACAGACACGCTTGTATTAAGTGGTCTTCTCAGTCACGTTTATGCGTGAGATAGATCTATATACACAATTAATCACCTATTTTTTAAAGGACAGACTAAATTTAAAAAGTTCAGACTGTAGTGACAACTGATGATGCATATACATGGAAAACTTATAGCCAAAGATTTTTATCTGGCAAAGCAAACTCACTGTGGTGACTGTGATCTCATCCCTACACCAGAAATATATCCCCTGTGGGCAGAAAATAACACTAGTATAGAGGGACACAGCAGTATGCCACAATTCAGTGCAGCAATGAATGAAAACATTGTATACAATAATATTGCAGGGGAAATTTTAATGAAACAAATTGGAATCTGACCAGGAAAATAGAATCTAATGGAATCTAATATTTTTGTTCTGGGCAAAAAAAAATAAAAGTTCTCAGTCATTTTAATATTTAAGGAGAAAATAATAACGTCCTTTTGTTACTATAAGGTCCCGAAGCATGCAAATTAATGGTTCTGTTAGGTTCATTGCATCTGAAATCACACATGTGCCCAAATGATTTGCACCATTAGGTCTACAGATCCAGATCACTGAATCTTAGCTGAGGCAGGACAGCACTTCCACTGCTGATGGCAGAATGTGTGCCACGTAGGAACCTCATTTGCTGTTGGACTCCAGTAGTTAGACAGACGGTAGAGTGCCTGTTTCTCTGTTGCTAAAATTCAGTTTTCCTTCATAACAGCTAGTGGCTGCAGGATTTGCAGATTTTGCATCTGTGGTTTTTCTGATAATTGTGACTTACACTGGTTCAGTGCTAATGGGGAATTGTCTGCAATCATCTCCTCAACGCTTTGCGGAAGTCTCTGTGTTAGCTATGTCCATCACCCTTTCTCACAAAACAGGAAGGCCAGTTTCTCCCCTCTTAAAAACTGCTGACATAATACTTTCTGGAGATTCTTCTTGTATATGCTGCTCCTTTTTAAAGACTGAATCCTCCAGGTATACAATTATGACACTTTATGCAGAAGAAAATTATAATCAGGCCTAAATACGTGTTTCTCCAATCTTGAATTCCCTTTCAAGACTCAGATCCAAAACACAAAAATTCAGTACTTCAATCAGTTACAGCAACATACAGAAATCCAGTGATATTTTTCTCTTTAGCATTTGTTCCTTTCCTAAACTTTTTAATTACAGTATTTACACACTGTCAAAGACTGTCATCTAATTACTTCTGCCTTGAGCCTGCCTCGTTTTCAACATCTACCTTATTTTTTAATTTATCTAAACCCTTTATTTTAACATGAAGATTCATTTTGTTTTCCATTCCAGTTCCATACCATTCATATTGTGAAAATTAATGACATTTTAAAGTTCTTAACAAGCTAAAAACAATTCCTTTCCCTCCTATAAGACCTATGCAATTACCTGAAATTACGGAGTTTAAATAACAGAGGACCTTCCAAACTGTATTAGTGGCCAACTTTTTTTTTTTTTAACACCATTATGCTGTTATTAAATTACATACATTATTACATTACAGTGTCACAGTTAAGGACTACTCCTATGCTACACTTGGAGCACCAGCATGTGTGTAAAGATAGAAAATATGTAACAAAAAGGGCATTTCTGAAACATCCAATGAAATCCTCGTTCTTGCATTGCACCACTGGTAAATCCTCCACACAACATAAAGGAAGATAAGTTTGAAGGAATGACAGAAGGTAAAAAGAAATAAAAAAATTCAATTGTATAGAAATGTTTATTAGGAATAATCTGTATTTCTCTTGGAAAGCATGAGAAGCAGCCACAACTTTTAAGACTGAAAAAGGACAGGTGGAAAACATTCTTGTATCAAAATTTGCAAGCTTTTCTCATCACTGCTCCCACTTCATGGCTAGAAAGGTTTGTACTTTCTATATGATGCCTATCAGAGAGCAAAGAGTTTGACAGTTCTATGAAACCAGAAGATTTTGGTATAGTTTTGTTGACTATAGCTGATGTTTTTAACACCAACAAGCAAGTTAGCTAGTGGCAAGAGGGAAATTAATTTTTCCTTCTTGGGGTTGCACAATCATTGCTAAAAACAAATGTAACCCCTAGGCATCTAGAAGGTAATCTAGTATAACCACGTTCATTCCTTGGATTCCCTAGGTTTACTTTTCAGAATGAGAAATTATTCTCTTGGCCACTGAATCCAAGCAGGTCTGACAAATGTTGTCATATAGCATGACTTGGTTCAGTGTGACTTTGCCTAAGAAACAGTACAGAGCCAATTGTCTGATCTGTTTCACTCACATGTGCCTGTGTGACAAAAGAACACAGCTGTAAGGGAGCTGCTGTGCCACTTGTCCCGGAAGTTTCTTAGCTGTGTGCAGTTCCTGATCACAGTAATGTCTATTTGATGTAGGATCTTCCTGCAAAGTGAATTTACCTGGAGAAATTTAATAGAGTTGTGATGACCACTCTCTGTGAAATTGACATTGGAAAGATTAACGGGGTAATTCTTAGACATCATTACTGACAGGAACATGGTATTAGGCAAATTAAAGTGAAGCCCCTGGTGTTTAAGGTTCCAGGAAGCACAGACATAAAGAGACGATTTCTTGCACTGGAGCAGTTTAAATGTCTCAATTATGCTCGTGTTTCTATTACAGCAACTCTCTGAGAAATGTGATTCCCAGACATTTGCCCACACTTATGAGGACATCTTTATCTTGGCAGCTAGAAAACATCTGAAATGTCCATTTTGATATACTGAGTAGAGATACATTTCCAATGGGATGCAATACTCATTCCACATGAGAAAAAAGAAAATCTCTTGAGAGGTTTGATGTGACTTTTTGTAATATTAATAATGAGAGAAAGAGAAATACAAAGAACTTCTTATTTTACATGATTCTAATTTCTTTGCAAGTATTTTACTTGATTTGGGAATATTCGTTAGAACGTTTCACAAAACTCCCAGTGAATAGCAATGGCATGGTTAATCCATAAGTAAATAATGCGCTTTTCCTCACTGTCTTACAATGTGCATTAAATTCTCCTTTGGTTTTCCTTAACTGTTCAGATTTGACAAAACATCTACTTACTTCTACCCCTCCATTATCCGTCTGCTGAGTCTTTTCGCTTTGTCCAGATTCATTTTTAAACTGAAGTTAAAATAAATTAAATCCACCAGTTAGAGAGTTGCACCTACTTACCTCAGCTTTTATTTTGGCACCAGTGGTGACCCCATCTTGGCCCTCGTCACAGTTCAGGCCAGACCTGGGCTGAAATGGAGACCTGGGGTGGAGTTGGAGGGTGTGTGGTGGGGGAACCAGGATAGGGTGGCTGGGGCATCATAGAATATGGGTCCTGACATGTACTTTGAGAACTCTCACCATATGAGGTGAGCAGAAATATGTGAGCTGGGATAAGTGCAAAATATACTACACACACAGATACAAGGACATGCCTGACTCTTCTTGCGATTTCCATTACTCTCATGTCAAACCTGACACCTCTAAATGCCAATGCCAGTGTAGACTGTAGAACTACCATGATATTCAATAGGAGTTGAAAGACGGCCTCACTTTTTAAATTTACTACATGAAACTTTTCAGCTAGAATGTCTTTCTGATAGCATTAGCCATTGAAGAGCTGGATATCTGGTTTAGCTTGTAAGACCACTTTAAGCCTTTAAGACTGACATGTGTTTTGGGACAGAACAAATTGTCCAGACATCTGGCTTCTCGGGGGCAGTAGCCTGGAGACTTGTCAAAGGGGAAACACCTTTTAGATACTTCCTCTAGCCATTCCTTTATTGATAAAAATAAATAAATATTTCATCCAAGACTAGCTTTCCTTCTTCAGGAAGTGCTTGATGAAGTCTGTCATGAACTTCAACGGATAATGACTCAGACCATGAATGAAGATTTAATCCTCATTTTGCTTCTACATCGAGATTAAGGAAGTTGATAAAAATACCCTAAAAATTATAAGGGTATTTAGAAATATTGCCTGTTGGGTTGGGTTGACCTCAGGTGGCAGCTAAGCATTGCACGGGTACTCACCTCTACCCAGCACACACCCATAGGATGGGGGACAGGATAGGAAGAACAAAAGTGAGAAAATTAATGGGTTGAGATAAAGGCAGTTTAGTAAGTATAGGAAAGAGAAGGAAAAAAACCCACAAAAATGAAGTGTTGCAAAGGCAGTCACTCACCACCTCCCACAAGCAGACCAATGCCCAGCCAGCCTATAAGCAATATCTATCTCCCCTAAACCATCCTACACTTTATTTTTATTGCTGAGCATGAGGCTATATAGCATGAGGCTATATACCTTTGACCAGCTTGGGTCAGCTGTCAAGGTTATATCTTCTCCTAGCTTCTTGCTCATCCCTAGTCTACTCACTGGGTGGAGTGTAGTGTAAAAATGAGAAAGATTTGATGCTGTGCAATCACTGCAATTAACCTCATCCCAGCCACACCCAGGAGACCTGTGAAATCCCTTTGCTAATTGTCCCAGGTCATTGTAGCAAGGAATGGATGGATGGATGAATGAATAAATGAATGAAATGCCTAATAAAGTGAAAATTCTAATGGTTAATACATGAACAGTTTGAGATTTCTCATGTTTCAGATGCAGACTGATTCTGAGAAAAATATTCACATTTTCTAAAGGAAAAATGAGTATTTGCCTATACATATATTTATGTCTGCATTTATTTTTTTTAACTGAAATTCTTTCAGGATTTCATTTGGAGGTATTTTGGGTTTGCCTTTCTGTCTCTAAGTAATGTTTGGAAGTCCACTATTAGCAACTCCTCATTCCATGGTGTAGGAGCTGATATTAAAATATTATGTAATACAAACCAGTGACCTGATTTTACACCATGTGAATTCAACAGAAACTGTTTTGTATGCAACCCTGCTATATCATGACTATATTGCTCTGAGCTTCATAATGCAAACATAATCTACTAGAAAAGTCTTCATAAGGATTGCCAGGATTTAGTTAAAAAAAACATGTATGTAGACAACACTCCATCTTGCAGCTATCAAAAAATCCATATGTGGACTTCACACAGTATGGATATCCACTATCATACTAGGCTAAATCATAACTCTCTCTATGAAATTCCTTGACAATCTCAGGTGTTCAGAAGTTCTTCTAATTTTAGGTAACCTCCTCAAGACCCAAGATGGTCACAAATTTTTATTATCTTATTTCTTCATAGCAAAGTTTCTATTATCTTTAAGGGTCACTATGATGGGAACATTTGAAAGCAAGTGAATTTTTAAGCGAGTGAATTATAGGCACCATGTATGAATCAGCTGCAGGAGCCAGGACAGAATGCAATATTCAGTTTATTTCAACTGTCAAATAAAAGGAATAATTCTTTGTTTTCCTCCAGATAACTTTTTCATTGCTACATGTCTTTTGAAGTTAGAACAAAAGACGCAACAGTCCGAAAGACAGCAGTCACATTAATCAGTAAAGATTAACTGGATATTACTCAAGATAATTTGAACATGATCATTATGGACATGCAGAGATGTGGGGATTCTATCAAGACACACGATGTTAACACAGGTTAAGCATAACTATCAGGTGTTCTTAGCACCCACCTTTAAAAAAAAAACAACCCCCCCCCAAAAAAAAGGAAAAAAAAAAAAGGGGCTACAGTAGTATTTCATTTAAAAATGCAATGTTCCAGAGCTGAAATTAAAGATATAATTTTTTTTAAAGATAAGCTAATCATGAGAGCCGTGTGCACTTCACTTTTCTGTTCTATATGTCACTTTTAGCATATAAATAAGTTAATAAATTCATTATACAACTTAGTTTTCGACTTAAAAATAAATTTTGACTGTCTATGCCAATGAGAGTTAATGACAAATAAAATATAAACAAGCATATTCAGATTACTTCCTTTTAGCAAAATACCCTTATGTATTTTTGCAAAATGCTGTCGAAAGGACAAGTTTGTAGTTTTCATATACACATTATTTCACTTTGATTTGGAAATCTGTATGGTTAATTACAAAGCTGGGAGGGAACCCGATTTCCTCTTTCTGAGGACATGTACTGAGCCAATTTGAGTCTTTCTTCCTGGGAAGGGAAAAGAACACTGACATTTCCTTTGAAACAAAAGTATTTTGAAAATTATATAATTCAAATGTTTTCTTTCAGTAGAGCAGAAGTAACAAATTTTGATGTTGATGTTTAAAAATTTATAGTAAAGGAAAAAGGTCATATCAGTATGGATGTCAGAAAATTCTTTGCCTAAAAATATCAACATAGAATTTTTCAACATGATTTTTAGAATATTTGCAACATGCCATACATCTCTTCACACACACACACACACACCTGGAAATTATTCAGAATCAACAAAATTCTCTTAACTTTCTCCAGTGAATGACCTTTGTCACAAGCTTTTGATCTATTTCTACCTCAAAGACATCTTGTGTTTTAGAGAGTTTAAAAAATCAAATTACTTCCCCCTCCCAAAAAACAAAGCTGAAGCATTTCCACTATGCAGCATTTTATTTTTAGGGATCCATATGAACAGCCTGATTTGCACAAGTGCTGCACACTCAGCATTATCTATCTGTGGAAATTGGGTACTTGAAGCTTTTTAGAAATCACAAGAGGATCCATTGAAAAGTAATACTGAAGAGGAAGAAAACACAGGATATTTCTATGTGAACATCATGCCCTTGTGATAAGCTTATTTTCAAATTTGTCAGCTCTGCTGTGCTACATAACACTTTTCTTCATTTGCCATGCAAAAAAGATTCAATTAAGGGTGCATGAATTAGTTTAAATAGTGTTAATTTGAACATCTGAATCTAAAAGAAGGAACATTCCTTCCTTTACAAATTGTTAACTGAAATAGTGCTGTACTATGCTATTCAGTTTGAAACTGAAGACTGTATCGTAACTGCATAAATTTATTGTAAAATATATTCTAAAACCTCCATATTTTGATATTTAAAACAATCAAACTGTTTCTCTGTGTTCTAAGAAAATAAAAAATTCTCCAGTGTTGGAAGAAGGGATTGTTACATATTTCACTTATTCCTTTCCTAGAGTGTCTTTTACAGGCAGATGGAATACATACCATGATTTTGTCCTGTTCACCCTTAATGTCAAATGACACTGCTGCTGATATACCATTCAGTTCAGCATCTTACCTATCAGCCTCTTACGCTTGGACTGAAATGGTTCACACTTTAACCTGTATGTAGAAAGTCTTTGTAAAGAGGGTTGTAAAAAGCCAATGACAGTGCTGTGTAGAGAACTGCATGAGATGACTAAAGATAGGAACAGACTCAAAGGTTTATTTCCCAGTATTGGGTTCTTCGGGGATAGGTATGTGAAAGGCATTTAAGAGTCTGTTACATAGATCTTTTGAGGGCTGTTGTAATTGTCTATCACACAGCCAGAAATAAATTAAGATCAGAGATTACATTCTGATTCAGTGTTCACCGATATGGACTCAGAGTAAGTCCAGGGCAGTCAATGGCTTCCCATCAAATTTGTAGCAGTGTAAGAGAAAAAAAACCATGTAGTTCAAGGTCTTTCAGTGCACCGTGACAGAATGCAAAGTTCAGCTACTTTCTTCGAGGATTCATTTTCTTTCAGACTCTCCCTTCACACTGTAACATTTCCATTGCTGATTCCTACCCTGCTTTTCAGAGGACATGAAAATATGCAGCTGCCCATCTCCTTGTTCAGTTTTTATAGACTACTTTGATGTTCAAAATAAATCTCATTATGCTGCAGATCAAAGAGGACAATTCCTCTCACCAAAACAGTACAATAAACCAATTAGCATTTTTTTTGCTTTTAATAATTTAATGCAGAGAACATCACCCTAATATATCTGTTGTGTTTGTAGATCTGCAGCATAACTCTAGGAAACGGAGTCAAAATCTGGCTTTACAGTTTCAGCAGTAGTTCCGCTGACCAAAAAACTTAAGTTGGAGACAAATCAATGACTTGATAAAAAAAGTGAGAGAATGGAATAATATGAAATTAATTTTTTTCCTTTTTTTAACAAAATAACACCAATATTCAAAAAGTTCTCAAACTTTGATTCACAAATGAAATGTTTGGGGTTTTTTTTACTCTCCCGTTTTTAGTTTAAATTGACATAACTGAAGTCTTAATTTCATAGATAGTAATTTAACCATTTTGTTCTGAACATTTTGAAAGTGAACATTAGTTTATTTTCAAGTAAGGGTTGCAAAATTTTAACAAGTTAACTCAGATTCAGTAGTCATTCTTCAGACTGTGATCGAAATGGAGTTTTATTATGATTATCATTTGGTGAATAAAGTTTTATCTAAAATGAATCACAGATGTCAAAAGATATTGTCCTACCTTAAAAAGTTAGGATACAGAATATGTCATGGGTTATTGCAGTCTATCTGAAAAGAAAGCATATACTTTATATATTGATTAGATTACATCTTTTTACAGTTCCTCTATTTGCCTTTTTTGTTTTTAGGTTTTATTAGCAAATCACTTAGTTCACACTGAAGTACAGAAATACACTTTAGACATTTCCCATGAGCAAGCACAAACATCACCAAATCCCACTTCATGTTGAAATAATGATAGGAAAAGAAAAACACCATGTGAATTAAACTGATAGCAAAGGACATAAATTAGGAAAACATTTCTCGCCTTCATGGTATGCTAAGTATTCAACAGTTTTTGAAAGCAAGCCCACTCAGCAACACAGGCAGTAAGGAGAAACTATTTAACATTTATTTAACTTTCAGCTGTTGAGTGACTCTTGGAATTTTTCTGTTCTTGCCAGACCAGAGTATGTTGGTTCATATATTAATTGCATATTTCAGGAAGTGTTTTTTCTGATATTTGTTTTTAAATTATATTTCATTTTTCAATGGACCTGAATACAAAGATGGATATAAATCTACAGCTCCAGAAAGTGACAGAAAACATACCAGACTTAATAGAATTCATGCTAAGTTGCTATTGCAGCTGTGTATCTAAAGCAAAACTAATAGTTTGACTATTTCACCCTAGAATAAAAACTATATGAAGGAGGCCTGATGGTTGAAAGGAGATGGATGATGTAATTGTTACCATTAGCAGCAAAGCATGGCTTGATGTGTCTGGTTTTTCAAAACCCAAGCGTCCTGGGTACCTCTCAGCTAGAGATGAGCAATAATCTGAGAATCCTTCTGAGTTTGCTAGCATTATTAAATACATTTTCTTCCAGATGCATTCTCACAACTTTAGTATAAGATTATTAATAATCTTTATTATATTTGATTTTTAATACACTAACAACCATTTCAGTGAATAAATTTACCAGAAACAGATGCAAAAATATTAAGTTCTTTCTAGACTTTTTTAAAGAAAGAATAAAATGAATATTGCAACTGGAATTTTCTGACCCTAAAAAATTACTCCCAAATAATTGTCCTTTAAACCCTGGGAACAAATATAACAGTGAAAATTGTGGTTCAAAACTGCTGTCTGCAGGTCAAAATTTGCCTATCAGATGCTTGCTGTGAATTGCATGTGAACAATCCGTGTACAGTAATTACTGACAGAAGTGATCTCACAATTCATTTCTACATAAAAACTCCATTTCAGACAGTGACTTCTTTACAGTCGGTTTTTCAAAAGAATGAGAAGAAATATACAATGGATTTATAAGTAGTTAGTCCTCCATGCTAACCAAAATCTGACTGGAATTATAGGTCCCGATCGATAGAACTATATGCAGAATGGAAAATCTGATTTAAGAACTTCTCCAGATATTAGAATTTGCTAAATAAAAAATTACAATTCTGCAAAACAAAATTCCAAAATAAGTGGTTTCAGATTCATTACAGGGAAAACAAAACAAAAAACAAAAAACCAAAAAAACCACACCACACCAAAAACCAAAAACCAAACCCCCAAAAAACCCCTTCCTCTGCAAGTTTTAAAGTAATACAATGATACAGGGTACTTTATATTAAGGTATATATTGTTTCCGGATATAGTACTGATATATTAAGATTTTGCTACACAGGTAGACTCTCAGGGTTGTTTTCTTTGTCTGATAAGGGTGGCTCTTTGTCTGTTTCTTTCTAATAATACATAGATAGTAATGATACTTGCCAGTGTTACTGTCCTGGGTTCAGCTGTAACAGTTATTTTTCTCCTTCTTAGTACCTAGTGCAGTGCTGTGTTTTCTGCTTTAGTCTGAGAACAATACTGATAACACACTGATGTTTTTAGTTGTTTCTAAGTAATGCTTGAGCATGAAATCTGCAGGACCTAATCTATTTAAAAGAAATACTATTTACATATTAAATAAATATAGGTAAGCCATCCTTTGGGATAATGACAGTTCTGGTCATAAGGGCATCATGTATCATCTGAATTCACAGAAAATATATGTTAACTGCTCAAAATAACCAACACAGGTTTTGAAACACTGATATGCTATGGTGCTGTAACGAGCTTCCTGCCATCAAGGACTTTTAGTTTTCTATTACATGTCATGTTGGGGTCCTCATGTTATACCTACAACAGAGCCTTCCAGTGCTCTTAGCACTTCTGAGTTGATGATTAGTTGGACAATTTCTGTCAGCTCAGCGGAGAGTTGTGAGGTGCAGTGATAAGAGCCATTTCTCTGACCATGATCATATGGTCATAGTTAATAAAAACACAAGCAGAAGAAAAGAAAGCTATGGAAATTAACATTTTATACTTGCAAGAATTTATAATGAGGTATACACTGATTTTTTTATACAGCTTTATAACCTGTACCTAGAACACATGGAACGACCATGAACTTGCATGTTAGCTAGACAAATGAAAAATAAAATCACATTGGAAAGTCTCCGAGATCCTATTCTTTCAAACACATTAAATATAACATATAATAAAAGAGAGTTGATGTGAAGATTTCTTCCACTACTACCTTGTTTAAATAGAGACATTAGGACCTAGTGTCTACATTTAGCATTAAATTTGGTGTATTTAGTCATTTAGCACAGCATTACAGTTTGCATACATATACAGAGCTAAAAATGAAAGCATCCCTGGAAGCGGAATGTAATTACCTCAAATTAAAATTTGCTTTGTTCAAACAACATTTTGAAAAGTCCAATGAAACCTTGAATTATCAAGCAGGGGAAAGCAATATGCTTTCTCTTGTGACAGGCAGTTTCCAAGAGTATCCTTTCTACATTTCTAGGACTAATTCATTAAAAAGTAGACTATATAATGCATAATTCAACCATTTTTCCACAAGATTAAATGTTTCAAACACTGATTGCATATAATGCAAAAAATATAATAAGTGATGACGTATGTATATTTAAACTTTCACATACTGGAGTCAGTCAGGAAGGATTACTGAACAATATTTCAATGATACCTGTGCTTAGCCTGTTCCTCTTATTTGTACTAAAAGATGGCCACTGAAGATCATTTCCAGTGAGGCAGTACAGGACTTCTGAACAACGTTAAAATAACTGTCTTGTAAAACTTGTGGAAGGAGGAAGGAAATTATGCCAAGTAATTACATAATTTTACAGAGCATGTACTGGATTGTTAATGTGTTAATTGAAAGAAGCCTGTTCATAAATGAATGGTTACTTAGCAACGTACTATCTGGTGATTGTTATACAAGGCCTATCAGTTACGTTAAAACTGCAGACTGACCACAGCGGTAAGAAATCTAAGAATTTACATTGTGTATGAAGACATATGTCAATAGACAACCTTCTTGGTCTTTCCCATCAAAATGGAAGAAATCTACTCACTTAAGTGAAATAAGAACTAATGGCTAATATATCTTTATTTTAATTTAGAATTGAATCATTTATATTAACAAATTATCATTTGTCAGAAAAAAAACCCACATTTTCATTTTTGTACCTCATAAAATGCTTCAGTGCTATTTTTTTCAGAAAATGTTTCTTTTCTTGATTCTTAAAAGTATATTCATTAGTCCTTAAATACCACTTGTCCTAGCTGTATAAAGGATATCTCAAATCTATGTTGCATGCTTGCATTTTGGACACTGTGAATGTTGCTGTTGTGGAGTAATAATTACTAAAGGCTCACATTTATTTATCTCATTGCATCTATTAGTTTTCCACAGATCTCTAATGAAACAGTACACTCCTGTCCTGGGTTCAGCTATAGCAG
>NW_009922486.1:0-9559 GCF_000696875.1 Nestor notabilis
GTTGCCGGCTGGGCTTGAACCACGACAGTTAAATAATTTTCAATATAGCAGAAGAATGTGATGCTGAATAGAGGGGACAGCCTGAGAGCTGTCTGCTGAGAGCTGGATCTGCCATGGTGGTGCTTGCTTTTTGCTTTGCAAACTTGCTTGTTCTCAGAAAACTTCTGACTAACTTTGAAGAGCTGAGTCATCTGGACCTTCTGGGGTGCAATCCTGGTCTGCTCTTTTTGTTCTGGCCCTCAGCTGGTGAAACCAGCACTGCCTGAGCATGGTATTTTAAGCATCTGAGTCTGTGCACTACACAGATCTCGATTCTCCTTTTTTATTCTCTGCTTTGTGCCTGAACCACACCACTGCAGCCTCATGCTCTTGACCACCTCCTGCATGGTGCTGCCTGCAGGCAGAGGTCAAGATGCTCATTCTGGGCTTCTGGCACCCACTGCCTGAAAGTGCTGCCTTTGGGCAAGGGCCAGAGCAGTGTTTCCAGCTAGGGATGGCAGCTCTGTGCTGACTTGTTTTTTGCTGGATACTTTCACTTTAGCAATGTGATCTTGTAAGACAAAGCATTGCTGGTCATTCCTGTCACCAGATATTCGTCTAGGTCAGCAGAATGCAGCCCACCCCACTGAAATGGGAGGGAGGGAGTGTGCCACCCGACTGCCACCGAAGTCCTTCAGAAGATTGTCCTATTGACAGGGGATGATTTACTGGGATACATATCCAGGGCAAAGTCAAACTAAGACAACAGATCAAGTGGATCTTGATTTAGGTCAGGACTAAATGCAACCCAGAGTATTTTGCCTGCCTTGAATGCAAGCAGTGCATTGACTGTTGGTACAGAATTACTTGGAAGCAGCATTTGAAGGCATGATCCTGGGATGCAGTGAGCACTCCCAGGCTTGCCAGTGCTGAGGTGGGTGTGCAGTGGTGCTGTGGCATCCCTGTGTCAAGCACACTTCACATGTTCAGTAATTCCCCTCTGGGACAGATGTGACCCTTTGTATCAGGATCTGCTAATTTGTGTTCAGAATCTTTTGGGCTAATGGAGGTGGGGGGTGGAAAAAACAACCCAGTTTATCCTCTGAAAAAGTAAGGACTCTTTTTCTTTGCTGTGCTGGAAAGCAGGAGCGGGGAATGCTTTCTACCAGCCTTGCTTACTTCCCTGTGGTAAGGACATGCTCAATGCACCCATCACAGTCCCAGATCCTCAGGACATGTGGCCAGGCCCCCAGACCACACTCAGGGGCGAGCAGTGTGCAGTAGTTGAGCTGTGCATGCTCTTAGACTGTCTTGATCCATGATGTTTGCTGTCAGCAAGATCCCAGAGGGAACTGCCACTGACTTATCAATGTTCTGCTTCCTCTGCAGAGAGGCTCTAAGCTGCCAGGGCAGTTTTTTATTTCAATATCACCTAGTTACTTTCACCTGTGTACTATTAAACTGTTAATATATCAAGGGAAAATACTCATCCAGGAGAGTGTATTAGGAATACCTAAGTAAGGTAGCTGTGTTATCCTCAGCAAAATATTATTGTTATTAAATGTTCCCACCAGATACTTGGACAGCTTGCATTACAACTGCAAAGCTAACATTTCATTATGGGAAGATATATATTCCTAATGGATTGCAATTTACCAGAATACACAGAGGGCCTCAGATTTGTCAGTGTACATTTGCTCTGCAAGAAATGCATCTCACTAAAAACCAGATGTCAAAATTAACAGTAGAGCTTTCACAATGTGGGGAAGAAAGTTGACGTTTCCGAGCTGGTAGTCCAGCTGTGTTAACAGTGACAGGGAGCTTTTGTGTTACTGAGTACAATGTTTAGCAGTAGAACTGCATTAGTAGCTAATTTAAATTATAAGTGGTGGGAAATCACTATATTGTGGTGGTGGATCCTGGATCCCTTCCTCCAACCAAAATTTGCTCTTTCCAGTCACTTGCCGTGTTCCTGAAGAGCAAAATTTCAGTTACTTCAGTTCTGAGGAAATTGCTGGGGATTGTTGTCAGGGTCAAGTATCAGAGAGGGATGAGGGAGACAGGCATTTGAAAGCTCTTGCCTAAGTAACTGTCTGAGATGTAAATTAGTGATTCATAGCCTCCTGTTTTCTAACGTGCTTTATCTTTCTGCTAATTTAACCTAGGTGTTTTAGGGTATTTTTACCTGTAGCTTTCTAGAACCTGTATTGCCCAGGTATTTTATATCATCTTTCTCCTGTTCTTAGATGTTAGGTAGTGAGTCAGGACACTGATTAGCTTGATTAATTTGTTGGTATAGCTTTCTGTAAGGGAAAAAGGGTCCACATTTTTAAAAGTAAAGATAATTAGCCATTGGAACAACACAAGCACCAGTAGATTCTCCAGTACTAGCAATAGTAAGGTCAGGAGGTATGTTTTCCTAAGATGTCTCTGATTTTCCACTGACATTAATTTTTGGAAGTCAGATGGCCTGTACTATGTGGAAGATGGATGATCTTGATGGTTCATCGTGTTTTGGGAGTTCCTAAAACCTGGTGCTTGGGAATTGTTTAGTTCTGATCCTGCTTGCAGGAAAGGATGGAAGGATTTTGGTCTACGCCTTGAGGAGTGCGTAGTATGGAGCTGGACATCTGTATCTCAGGTCACATCAGACTAAGGGCAAGGAATTACTTGCAAAGTAGGAGCTTTGGAAGGCTCCTGGGTCTCTAATCAGTGATTGATGGATTGTAATGTCACAGAACTTCCGAATGTACTCACTAGAGAAGAGGGTGCTGATATGGATTTATCCTGCTCCCTGGGAAGGTGGGACAGGGATGATGCTCTGGGGACCCTCTCTGGGGATGCTGCTGTGTGCAGGGGTGCAGCCTCCTGGAAGAGCATCCCCTCCCTGCTGGGCTGCAAGGTAGGAGAGGGCCAAGCACACAGGAAAAAGAGGGGATGTAAATGTGGGAGAGATGCTCTCAGGGAACCCTGTGGGAGTCGATATCCCACTGATAATAAGACCTAGTGTATTTATCAGTGGGTGCTGCCCTGATAAATCCCTTTTATTTAGGGAGCAACATCCCTTTTCATAGACAGAAGGAAGCGCTGACTTACCTGCAGACCAGGGAGATACTCAATTTCAAGTCAAGGCCATATTTCCGCTTTAAAATCCAGATAGACAGAGATTGCTGTTGACCCCAGCAGTATTATGTGACCTTATCTACCACGCAGATATTTTGCTGAGGTTTCCTGTTAGCGAGGCAGGCCTGCAGCTGCAGGGCTTTGAACGCACCCCCGCTGGGCAGAGACGCCTGGTGGGGAGGTGTGAGGTGCTCTGCGTGGCTGCCTCAGGGAAATAAAGGGAGGAACATCAAGAGGAAAACAACAGCTCCCCAAAGCCGGTAGAGACACGCTCAACCCTCTTCAGTAATCACCTGAGCATGGTCTCAAGCATCTATTGCAATGTTTTGCTGAACAAGGGCTCAGCAGAGGAAGTCCTTAGGCAAATCAGTGTATAAATACCTCTGCTGTGAGTGTAACTGAGGCTGTGACGCTGCCACACAACTCAGTCCGAAATTAATAGGTTCCTGAATTAGAGAGATTCTCTGCTGTATTTCAGATGTGACTGTTCGAGCTACATGTAAAAAATGTCCTTTGAAATAGTAGCTGTGTCTACGTTATCTTCCTCCAAGGGATAAGCAATTATCAGAATGTTATAATGATTTCTTTTTAAAAAAAATTGGGTCTAAGCAGCAATTGCTTTTTAGTGCAGGAGATATTTAACCATCAGTACCTTGAATTGATTAAAAAGAGCTGTACTGATAGTGCAATTCTGTAGCTTGTGACTTACGCTGAATGGTGCAATGAATCACAATGAAAGGCTGGAGAGGAGATTTCTGGTGGGACCTTCCACTGCGTCGGTGGCTCTGCGATGGTGTGTTCATTTCACAGAGAAACCTGCACTTCTATAAAACTTCTCATTGCTGAATTAACGCTAGTGTGGTTTTAGAGGCATGTTTTTGTTCATTAATGGTGAACATGGGAAACCCTTCCTTTGCTGAAGGGCCTCTTAGGAGAGCTGTGTTTCCAAGGGATACTCTCCGTTCCTCTTCACACTGTTGTCTTCTGTACTTACACCTGGAAGGATTTTGAATATCATACTTGTATGAAGTTTGCATTTTTCCTGTTTATTAGTCACAGCAATTACGTATGTTTTTCAGGGTTCCCAAATGCAAAATAGCTTGCTTCAACTTGGATAGCTAACAGCTAGAAAACAACGTCTTCCAACTAACAGGTAATATCAGTGAATTCCTGAATTTCTATCTTCTCCTCGAATCACCAGGCAATTTATTTATTCAAGCTCTCTTGGAATCTGTTCCCTCGCAACATGTAACTCGAGTGCTGTTTTATGAATAAGGTTAGCTGAGAGGTGCTTATGGCTTAAGTGTGTTTATGTATCTAACGGGCAGTGTTGGGATGTATGTTGCTGTAAGCAGACAGAGCAGTTACCAAGCTGAGCTGAACTCTTTCACTCTGATGTTTTAATTCTTTTTTGCACTGTGTATATAAACCAATCAAAACCAGAAGGGGGGTGGAGGTGGTGTTCAGTCCTCTGAGCATCATAAATTTCACTTCTGCTTGAGGTGACACTTAGGTCTGAAATCCTTCTTTACCCCAGCTCCCGTAATTAGTCTGGTACCTCCGCAATGGGGTCTCAGCTGTCTGAATCCTTGTCTTCAAGCAAGTACTGACAGCCCCCTCGTGTTAAGTTTTGTAAACACTAATTTGTGACATCTCCTGTGGCTTAAATCAAAGCACTCAACTAAAAGTAATAATACCACTGTTAAAGTGAACGTTACAGAAGAAAATGCCTGTCACCTGACACTAAATGGATATGACACAGAGCGTGTTTCAGGAGACATTTGTAATGAGGAGGTGCCAGGGGAAGTAACGCTGCTTTCTCAGCCCTGAAGCTATCTGTTCTGTGGCCTGCTGGGCAGAAAACAAAAAGAGAGAATGTTGCTGGTTTCTAGTCTGGTTTGTGTTTTGCTCAGGTGCACATAAAAGGTGGAGAATGACCTGGCTCCTGCAAGTCTTCATTTGAATTGCAGCTGTGTGATCTGCTGATATATCTGATCAAAGAGACCAAAGCTCTGTTTGTGCTAGGTGCTGCACAACTGGGAGACACAGGTTTCTCCTTGTTTGGTAAAATTTGCAGTTTAGCAATCAGGGGAGCCTATTATCTGAAATTATGCCTAGATTATACAGCTCTTTCCTGTTTGTCTTTTATTTTTAACCAGCATTTTTGTCTTCCTTTCATATTCATATTGGTTGAATTGAACGCATCATTCTCCTTTTCCTTTGTAATGTCCTCAATTCTGTTTTATTATGTGAACTTTTCATGTCTGTCAATACTGGAAACAGTAGAAGCTCCCGAAACTAAAGCTTCAGTGTCGCAATTGCTAATTTTCAAAGAACTTCCTGTGAGCATTCATAGTGTAACCATAATACAGACTTCCAAGCAGGTACCTGAGCTGGTTGTAACCATCTGTTGTGTTTAGCAAGTTGAAGGATAGACCAAACCTCTGTCAGCATGTAAGAAGCTGAAGCAAACTGGTAAAGCAGACAGAGTTATCAGTAAAAGAAACATCACGTTGTGTAAATTCCCATCCCGTGGGAGGAGTAGGGAGCAGGGGAAAATGCCTGGAGGTGTGGCCCATGTGCAGACTCAAGGCTGGGAGTGGATGATTGTCAGTACTGGGTGGTAGGTGGCCACTGGCTATCACCAGCCTGGAAACGTGACAGGTATGCAGTGGCCTCAGGTTTTCTGTTTCTCTCCAGAGGCATTTCTCTGAATCTGCACAATCTAAAGGTGTGGAGCACAGGGTGACAGTGGGAGGGAGAGAATGGAGAACAATCAGGAGAAGGGGTGATGCTCAGGAAGCAGTCTGGGCAGCTCAGCTGGAGCTGAAGTTAAGAAACAGAGGCAGGGAAATCTACATCTGCAGTGTGGGAGGAGGAGGTTGTTTTGCTTTGTGACAACCATGAGTGCACTTGGGCCTTGTAGAGACATCGATGGGCAGTAAATGATTGCGCAGAGGTACATGGCAAGTGAACACACCGTTCTTTGAGAGGCCACTTACTTTACTTCCCCCAGGTTGTAAGTCATAGAATCAACTAGCTTGAAAAAGACCTTTAAGGTCATCAAGTCCAACTGATACCCCAAGACTGTCAAGACCATCACTAAACCATGTCACTGAAGGCCTCATTTACATGGTTTGTGAACAGTTCCAGGGATGATGACTCCACCACTTCCCTGGGCAGCTCGTTCTAATACCTGAACACCCTCTCCGTGAGGAAGTTTTCCTAATATCCAATCTAAACCTCCCCTGGCACAGCTTGAGGCTGTTACCTCTTGTCCTATCACTTGTTACTTCAGAGCATGTACCAGCATCAAGTCCAAAGGCTGAGGTCTGGTTTGGAGCTGGGGCGCAGAAGACTAGTGCCATGTGCTGGCCAACTCTTCTTATTTCTAGTGTTCAGTAAGCCCTTATTAAAAGGCTATAAACCTGGGCAGGTGCTGCAGTGTCAAGTATGTTTCTAATGTATTTTATTTCCTTTTTAATGTATTTTATCTAAAAAATGCACTTTTAAAATTTCTCTATTCCTTGTAGAATAAGTAACTCTGAATCTAGTAAGTCTGAATGCTTCTATCATGGAGATATTTAGTACCAGCTCTGGCATATTTATGTTGGCTCCCTGATTAGACAATGTGCCAAGCTGTCCTTTGTGGCCTTAATTATTGCAACTTCAGGCCAGCGCTGCCTGCTTACAGCATAATCCCACGGCCTAGAGTGAACCCTGAAAATGCTTAATTAAATGACATTCCACAGCAGATTAAGGAGTCAGAAGCCCAAGATAAAGAAAAAGGGACACTGTGACCACAGCAGTGGCAGGTGCTCTTCCCTTTCAGGATAATGCATTGAGCGTATTAAAAAACCAATGTTACTTGCTAGCAATTTAGCGTCTGTGCTTGGCTTCTTGCATTTTCAGTGCAAAGTGATTTGGAGACATCTTGGGCTGGTGTATGGATCTGTGGACTCCTGGTGATTTACATCAGCTGAGGGTCTGCTCTGTGCCCAGCATCATTTGACTGCCTAGGTAATCACTTGTGAGTTGTGGCCTGATTGTGAAGACTGCTCATGTGCGCAGGCACTGCCAGCCAGGTTGCAGAGTGGGGCTCACAGTTCACATGGTGCTGCTCCATCTTTCCCCAGTCTGGAGCCAGCCTGGGTTGGGGAAGGGCTTGTGGGATGGACCCCTTGAGCAGCTTTTACAGGAGTAAAAGCTTTGCTTTCGGCACCTGGATGAGGCCTTTTGGCAAAGTTGGTGGATGCCTTTGCTGCTTTTGCAGCTCTGAAACCTGGAGTGAGCATCAGGGTCAGGCACCAAAAACGAGTTGCCATTTTGAAAATGATTTTTTAAAAGAAAAGCAAGCCCTTTTCTCCATGTAAAAACTAGTGTGCAGTTATTTGGAACAGACATGATCCAATTGTGTTAGGGAGTCCCCCTGGGAGCAAAAGCCTGTCTAACCACAGAAGATCACCATAGAAATATGAATGCTGCAGATAATGTTACATTGCACAGATTAGGGCTCAAATCTTCAGCAAATCTGTTCAGAGCAAGGAAATGACAGCAAGTGGGGCACGTGCAGCACACCAAGCACATCTCATTCAAAGGCCCATCGATAAAGGCAGCTATTGCTAATATTGTGGTATATCATATTATTCCTCAATTATTTGCTCAAACAGCTCTCTTGTCTTTGCTAAATAAACTGGCTGTGTAGAAGCTGACCCAGGGTGATTTCTTCTTTGCAAAGAGAGGTGGATTGGGATTGGGTGCTGGGGTGTTTCCAGGTGGTTTTGTATAGTTTGTGTCCTCCTCCAGTTCTATAACATAATTTCATTAATTAAACTACAGGATATGGGAGTGAATTAAATGTCCCTACTAATACAGGGACAGTCACTGAGGGAAACAAAATGCATAGAGGTGGCTGTAGCTGGGTAGCATGGGAGGGGAAGCAACTGCCTCCTACCTCTGGGGACCTGAGCTTTAACTATCTCTTATCATCCAAGTGAAAGGAGTTTAAAGGTCCCAGCCTAATCCGCAGTGCATGTTTTGCCTGTGTTACAAAATGTACCACATGCTTTATACAACTGGAAGCTTCAGGTGCGTAGAGGCAAAGATGTTTTTGTATTTGGTAGCAGAAGCAAGGTGGATTATTCCTCAAGAGCATCAGCTAAGCTGTGCGAGTGTAGCGCATCATTTCCCTATCTCTGAAATGAGGAAAACATTTTGCTGAGCAGAGCTGTTCAGGTGGTGAGTTTTTAGCATGCGAATGTCTCCTCACTACAGCTCAGAGGCTGCACATACTTGCTGCATGTGCTTAATCCCTTGCCCCCCGCCTTGTCCCAGTGGGATGCAGAGCAGCAACCTGAAGCATGTAACAGCATCAAACCAGCCCTAAGCCTGATCTCCCCTCTGAAACACGTTTACAGAGAGATATCATCTGCCTGAATGCTATATGACTTTACCCAGCACAGTGCATTCACCAGCATTAACATTTATCATCTTCTATTGCAGCTTTCCTTTTTGCAAATGGAAAGTAAAAGAGTTTAGAAGAAGCAAGCGACATCTTACAGCAAACCCCTCTTTTTAGGTATTCCGTGGAGGAATAACCCAGGGCAATGCATGTGGCATAAGGATTTTTATTTACCCAGAGATATTTTATGGTAGGAGCCAACAAGTCTGCACTGATACCTGTTCAGAGCTCTATATGTGACAAAAGACATCAGCTCAAATTTGCTTTCTTTATTATATGTTTGCTATTTTTCCTCAAACTGAAAATTCATCTTGTTCCAGTCTGAAGGCCCAGTTCTGCCAGGCTTAGAGCATCCTCAGTTTCTCCCATGATGTCTTTTAAGTCAGCAAGCAACATGTAACCCTTGGATGCTTCGCTCTTCAGCTGGGTAGGAGATCAGCCACAGTGAAAGCCTGAAGTTCATACCCCAGTTTAGTCTTCATGAGGCTTGTGTGTGCACAAACCAGGACTCCCCTCAGCTGCAGCAGAGCTTTGCAAGTGAAGCCCCAGCCCAGAGCCCATCTGAAGGCCTCCTTTGTGCTGGAGCAATATAAAGGTCTTTAGATCTAGTCTTCAGCCTTGAAAGTGCTTCTTTGAAGTCTCTGGGCCTTCACGTGTCCTCCAGACTTTCATTTAGTGTAGTGGTTTTTTGGGATAGGGTTTTTTTTAAGATTTCACATAAGATTTCAACAAGCTGGGGATGTATCAAAGTATAAAATACTTGCTTGGGCCTTAATCAATCCAAACTGTTCTCTTAAAAAGGAAAAATAAAGGCTGTTAAAGCAGGCCAGACACTTACAAGGCAGCAGATGTTTCTCTTTATTGTCAGAACAGCAGTCTTTATTAAATACCAAAGAAAGCCCTGTAAATCCAGGAAGGCAGTTGAGTCTATGCTGAGGACACCTCTTCCTCAGGCTAAACAGTCTTTTCTAAGTCATTTGTTTTTCCTGGTGATCC
>NW_009922486.1:9590-14277 GCF_000696875.1 Nestor notabilis
CATGACATAAAAGCAAAAGGGAAAATGAATATTTAACTGTGGAAATAACCTGACAGTTTAAGCTTAAAAAGAGAACGTGGGAAGCAAGGTAAAGAGCTGAGATGATGCTTTTCATAGCTGTGTTGTTTTGTCCTTGGTGCCAGGACTAATATGAGACCATTCCAGGGGACCCCAGGGATGCCCCGTGTTCGGCAGTGGGCTGATACATCTGGTCATAACCCAGTTAATGGTTCGGCATATCTTCTCCCAGAACATGCCTGATGAAAAGCAAACAACACATTGTTATTGCCTGGGAGTTGCAGAGTAAGGCCTCTGTAGCATGGAGTGAGCCCTTTTGGGGTTGTCTGGAGAGCACCAGCCATAATGAGTCTGGTAGTTTTCATTAGCATTGCTAATGGCATCTTCCCCTTTTAAGAAATAACAACAAGGTTTCTTGAATTAATAAAAGGAAGATTGTGATTGACTAAACAAAGGGTGTGCCAGTCTATGCAGCTGGTCTGTTTTAACTAGGTAATGTCCAGAGATACGGCGTTAATTTAATTCTCAGTTGAAATACTCCAGAGGAAATGTCAGATCAATAACGTAGAAAAGGGCAAGGATTTGCTAAGCCTGGCTGACTTGCATATGTTAACTACTGTGAGATAGATATGGATAAATGCTGAACATTAAGGTGAATAATCACAACTGTCTTGGGTGTCTGAAAATTTCTTCTGCATAAACACTGTACAAAACAAACGTGTTTCAGGCACCAAGCTGGGTGTTGAGGTAACAGGCTGCTATTTCACACACGACTCCGCGGTTAAGATCCATGGGTTTGCTTTTTTAATGGAATAAGATAAAAAGCCTCTTTGCAGACGTTTTCTCATCCTCCCTAGTGTGGTGCTGAGCGGCCCCATGCACCGACACATCTTCAAGACTGCACACACGAGCACCAAGCTCTTGGTTTGAATCTGGATGTTACCTGTTTTGCCAGCAGGTCGTCTGGGTGCATCTCCTACTGGCTTCAAACTATGACCCAGGGGAGATGCCAAGAAGAGGAGAAATCTTATGTCCATGCTCCAGAGTCAGTGTGAGCTTTGTTTGCATCAGGGTTTTCTACTCAGCTTTGCAGGCTGCTCTTCCTCCCCAAGCCCTTGTACCTGCTGGTGCTCTAATATCATCCAGCATCACCAAAGCTGGGCAGGACCACTCAGCTTTCTGAATTCACTCTTGAACATCCAAACCTGGATTGTCATTCTGACTTGAGCCCATTGTGGCCCAGATATGAATCACATCCTATGTGTAGATGGCCATAAAACACCTAAGGGATGGGTAGGTCCCACATTACATGGGATGATTCCATAGGACTGAGTAGCAAAGACTGCTCCAAAAGCAAATCCCACCTTTTCTTGTCAAGAAGTGCTTCTGTAACCAGGAGCTGTGCTCAGCTGTGGCCATGGCTAGCATGGTTTCCTTCCAATGAAGGCAAGAACAGGCAA
Organism: Nestor notabilis; assembly: GCF_000696875.1. NCBI lineage: Eukaryota > Metazoa > Chordata > Aves > Psittaciformes > Psittacidae > Nestor > Nestor notabilis. Next base: position 11,069 of record NW_009922486.1, read on the forward strand.
CTTTCTTGGCCTTTGGGCCTGAATCTCAACTGTTTGACAATTGCAGAGTAGTTTTTCCATGCAATCTTTGCTAAACTACTCAGAAACCTTGAGGATTATTTTATATAAATAATGCTATCTCTTCTGGTACTGAGAGTGAATGTTCTCCCTGAGCTGGTGCGTGTGTGTGGAGTCTATGGGAACACTGTGATTTCAGAATTGCCAAAGCAAACAACAGGTGCCTGTATTATTTTGCGAGTAGGAGCTCCTCAAATATCAGACTTTGGCAGAGGAGATGCTTCCTTACAACACTGATCTTCTTGCCCCAAAGGCCCCTGCAAACCTGGGTGGTGTATTTACGGTAAAGGATGCTGAGTTGGGAAATAGTTTGAAATCACCTTTGATTAAAAAGTCTTTAAAGTGTCTCCCCAGCTACTTGTTCATCTGTTTCATTTCTGCTTTCAACAGTAGTATGGATCAGTATCAGGTTTAAGTACAACTGGAGAAGGCATATGGTGACTCAGAGAACCCTTAATAAGCTTTTTTCCTAGGGGTTTGGCTTACCTACTCCAGACAATTGAGCATGGGTGTAGCTACACCAAGGTCTCTGAAACAGTACAAACCAGTGGTTCAGAAACATGGTGAGATTGGAGAAAATGCTTACACCAATGCAATGCATCAGTGCAGGCTGCAATGATGTCCAAGCAGAGTTTGTCATGGTGGTAACTAGTATTAGGTGTGTTACAGTGGTGTGAGGCTGGACAGAGCAGTCCTTCAAGTGGAGCTGCTTCACTTCTTCAAGGTTTAAAGTACCAGCTGCTAGCTTTTTGGGGAGCTGGTTAAACCTTGAAGTGATTTCTCCCTACTCCAAAGGACCAGCTCATGCCACCCAATATTTGCTACACCACAGTGCTAGTTTCCTAGTAGGATAGTGATGGACAGGATCTATTCCCTGAGTGACAGGAGCCCCTGCCTAGGCAGGATGATGTGGGAGATGCATGCTGCTGTTTGCCATGGTGGTCTCTGGGATGTGGGTCTGGAAGGAGCTGGGGGCAGCCCAGTGCCTCCAGCCTCAGTGTCAACTGGCCTTTTACTGGGCTGCTCCCAGCTGTGTTTTAAAAGGAGGAAAGAAAAGAGCTGATGGAGCTGGAACTGCTTTAAGGTGGAACTGAAACAATAGCTTGTGGCTGTCTGAATCAGTTCCCTTGTTCCATGAATTTGACTCAGAGCTGGGTATTTCAGAGCCTCAGAAAGAAAAAGGCTTATTTCAATTTTGGTTCTAATAATGGGCAAAGGTCACAGCAGCTGGGAGGAGAGAGGAAATGAAAGGCATGGGTTTGGCTATTTTCTCTGAACCAGCTTCACCCGTTCCTGGTTACAATCTCAGCAGAATAATAACTGATATTAAGCAAAGCCAAGAAATGAAATTAACACATACAAAATTACATTAGAGCTGTGTCAGGAGTCCTGCTGCCCAGCAGCATTAGCAAGGCCTCCTGGTGCAAAGTAACAAGGGCAGCGAGGGAAAGCTTGATGGCTCAGAGAGGAGCTCCTCGCTCTGCTGTACACAGCCCACACCTACAGCAACGGCAGGGCAGGGCTGTGCTCTGGCATCTGCCTGCACTGTGGCTGGGGCACCCACAGCTCTGCCCATGGCTTGGAGAGATGCTCTGCTAGGTGTGCACCCAGAGCTCAGCCTTCTCTCCACCCCCCATGATGCTCTAACATGCTGTAAACTTAAAACATGCCAGCAAGCTCAAGGCTTGATGTACAGAGCTGATGCTTGAGCTTCTCCAGGGATTTAGCCAGCCTTCAAGACCAGATCTTGGCATGCTGTGAGAGCTGTATGAGAGGAGCAGCCAGGATTCCAGCCACATGGGGTCATGACCAGACTTCATCAGTCACCAAGACAAATGATACCACCTGCCCACAGTCTCCTCATGTCTCCAAGTCCCAGTTTTGGTCTCAGAGATACTGCAAATCTGTGCCTACTCTTGAGATTATCTATAGCCTGTTTTCTCATTTGACCATTTAGGAGTGAATGCCTTCACTTCCAAAGTATTATCTCTAGGGACTTCCCCTAAGGATTCTGACAACAGTTTGTCTTGCAAAAGCATTAACCTGGGGATGGCAGCCAGGGAAACCAAGAGCTTCTTGCCCTTGTCAAACTTTTCAGCATGCCTGCTGGAGGTACATCTGCATTTGTGCAGAAAATGCATAAAACACAGGCTGACATATGAAACAGGGAATGGCACAGAAGGATGCATTTTATGTACATTAATTATAACAATAAACCTCCAAAGGAACAATTATATTTGAGGAGATGAGAAGAGCTGATGGGATACAATAGCCATGGAAACCTTTCTTTTCATTGCTTCTTGGCAGTGATAGCATTGCCTCACTGGGCTTAGTATAGTGCTGTGTGTCAAAACAGTGCTGCTGGGATGTTGCCTTGTGCAGGGCTGAGCTTAGTCCCTGGGGACACGACCACCACCACAGGCTTAGCTGTGTGCATGTCACCACTTCACCTGTGCCTACCTCTGCTGCCACCAGTGATGCAGTGTCATGTCTTAGAGCTGTCTGGATGCATGTACAGGCAGCAACAGCAACACAGGGTGGTAAAGCTGGGTGCCAGGAAGGTGAAGGCAGTGCTGCTGGGGGGGAGTGGGTGAATGATGCCCAATGCTGTGCAGGGAGATGCTGCCCATGCCCTAAAGCCCGGCTCTTGGCAGGCTTGTGTTTTGCCTGGGAACCAGCCAAGCCCATGCTGCATGCCATCCACTGTCTTTTCTGAGAAATCCCATTGGTGAATGCCATGTCCCAGAGACAGACACCCACCTGGAAGTGTCGTGGGTCCTCTGGCCTCTGTGCAACATCTTTTATGCTTTCTCTGCAGAAAAAACTACTGTTTGAGGCTCTTTTCCTTGAGAAAGACCCAGCTTTTCCATGCACTCCCCCATGTCAAGTCTCAGGGGAATAACCCATCAGCAGGGGTTTGTCTGCATCTGCTCACCTGGTCTGAGGTTATCACACAGGGCAGGGGCTCAGCCCCAGGCTGATGCGCTGCATTGGCTGTGCTCTGTGGGGCTGGAAGCGCGGTGGCCAGCACTGGGGAGAGATGCTGGAGAGTGGAGAGGAAATTGCTGGCTGTGGGGAGCCCCGGCCAGGATCTCCCACTGCTTCTCCATTTGCAGCTCAGTGGGAGCCAGCAGCAGGGTCCGGCCCCCCCG
>NW_009922486.1:14308-36322 GCF_000696875.1 Nestor notabilis
GAAAATGTGCCAACACACTAAGTTTGACACCTGTGGCTCTGGTGTAGCAAAGCAGGTTTGCACAGAGCCGGGAGATTAATACAAGTATTCCCATGGCGTGGTTAACGACATCATTTACTTCAGAGGCTCTTGGGACGGCGCTGACACTCGCTTTAGTAGCTCAAGTGTTTAATGTGTTCTCTGAGACGCTCTCTAAACACAGATAGAGCTGAGCGACACAAATGTATTTGCAGAACATTTTAGGGTTAGCAAGCTCCAGAGCAGTGCAATCAAATGATGGTGAGGGTTAGGAGCCTCTGAGAGGATCATGATTCCGTGAGGGCTCGTGCTTATTAAATGCATCACAAATCTCCCTCCCTGTATTTTTCATACCTTTTTTCTCGAAGTATTACTCATATAATTTTCCCTCTGAAAGTTATTACGAGTGACTCACCTTTAGCTCGAGTGAGCATACATGACCAAGTGTTGATTCTGTTCACAGCTGGGCAATTTTAAGCCCAGATCCTGACCTTAAGAAAGTCCCCGAGCAAGTCTGGTGGATAAGACAGCACACCACTGGTCCCTGGAGCACCATGACTCAGAGGCATGCTTCTTACAGAAATGTTTCTGCTTTTAACTCGAGGCAGTCACATCTTGCTGACCGACATCCACAGTGGATTACCCGTCCCACCGCATGCAGCATGCGCTGGGCTGAGCTCTTACCGCCTCCCTGAGTGCCTGCTGCTGCCAAGGGGACATCTGCCCGGTGACCTTCGTTACCGTCCCACCCGAGTCCTGGAGGGAAAAAGAGAAGGGAAATACTTATTTTCTTCTGTAGGCAATTAATATAAGTCAGTATGTATATATAATGACTTACACATATATGTGATGGGTCAAAGTGTTGCTCCAGAGGGAGAAATAAAAATGAGCATCCCCAGGGCAGGGTGGGGAGCAGGGGCTCATCTTCTCATTGCAGCTGAGGAAAGCAGCTCTGGCTTTGCCAGCCCAGCCCATCCTTCCCCAGCCGAAGGCCAGTTGTGGAAGGATTTTCTCTTTGGATCAAGCTCTTATTAATTTTCTTTTCCTTGGCACCTGAGATCAGCAAATTCATGTTGCAGTGGCAGCTCAGCAAAGGCAGAGCGTTGTGCTACCGGCCTGCCTATAAAAGCCTCTTTGTCGCCTGCTGTTAATCTGAGCAGTTTTGCAGCCTCTTTGAATGCTTTTGTCTTGAGTTTTGTTTTCAGTTTGGGTCTCACCACCAATCTCACATGGTTTCCTGGCTGGCAGAGTAATCTCTAAGCTTAGCAAACAGACGGCTTATAGCATGTCAAATGAGCAGGTGAGGGAAACCGCACACCCTGTGAGAGGGGAGCGCGGGCAAAGGCAGCAGATGTGATGAAGCGTGGATCAGGGAGCTGCAAAGGGGCTGGGGAGGGGGGAAGGACTCCAGCAGGAAGGGCAGGATTGAAATAAGGAAAGAAAGAAGAAAATAGGAAAAAAAAGGCAGTGCAAAGGCTGGTGTCACAGCCTTTCTTCCGGGCAATTTGCAGAGAGGAAGGGACTTTGGCAGGGGACCAAGAGTGCTGGTTCCTTGCATTGGTGTTTATCTATTGCAGCAAGGAGAGAGAAAAGGAGAGCAGCAACTGAGGCAGGCACCGAGCTGGGGAAATCACAGCCCCTGCATCATGCATCACCCTGGAGCTGTGAGAACAGCAAAGCCCCTCAGAGACAGAAATGCATGCTATACTGAAACACATGGGAAACTGGCTGGAAGGGGGCTTAGCCTTAGTTTGGGAACTGGTGCCCTAAAAGCTTCTGGGCCCTGGAAGTTAAGTGTAATTATTAGCTAGTTGGCTGGGCTGTATCTCATTTGTAGCAAATAAAGAGGAAGGATGGGAGGCTGTGGTTGGCGCAAGAGAAGCTGGTAATCTACTATTCAAGGTGGCAAAAGCAGCTGTCAGCCTGGTCTGTAGGAGATAAATGGGTGGGCTCTTTGTGCTGCTGCATGGTGATGTCTTTTCCAGGCATGGGTCCCCAAGAAGTAGAGGATGTTGCCTGTAACCTGTCACAGTTCAGGTTCTTCTGCTTGTGGACAAGACTTTGGAGATTGTCTGGTATTGTGTTTCATAGGCTAATGCTCCCAGGAAGACATGAGTAAGGTAACATGTGTTACGCTTTAAGTGGGGTTTATAACCTGGGAAATTGTCTTTTGAGAGGGTCAGAGGGGGAATAAAGCAGAGTAACTGTAATTCTGTGAGCCTTAAACTCTGTGACAAAGCTGCTGTAAAAAGACTGAAAATTTCTATTGGGGGAAAATATGAGTAGCCTTAATCTTGCATTGCCTGCTTTTATCATGCATAATTTAAAAACATGCTAGTATTATCTTTGCATGATATAGGAAGCAGCTGTGTAACACTGTCACTTTGAAGGTTGTATTAAAGGTCCCTATCTTTGCTCCAGTAGCTACAAGGTCGAATCTCAGCTGATAGAGGAGTTGGGGAACAGCTGAATGGATGCTAAGTTGAGCCTCTGACTTGGAGTGTCCCTCTCCCTTCTGTGCTATAGATACTCACAATAGCAGCTCACCAAATTAAGGTGCCTGCGTTCCAATCTTTGCTTTGCAATTAGAACAACATCAGTTTGTATCTTACAGGTCCTGTAGATCAGCCCAGTAAAAGTTATGAGGGAGTGGTGATGGGATCCATAGCAGAGCACAGGAAAAGTGTGTGGTGGGGAGCAAAGAAAGCAATAGGAGTGAATTTAGGCTTGAAATGCACCAATCTTGGGTTCAACATTTGTAATACTTCTGAAAATACTGATCTAGTGGTTTAGGCATTGCATCTTGTTGAGCAGAAATACTTCAGTGAGGATACTAAGATGTAATCACTCCATACTCCAGTTGAATTGGCTTTGCCACCAGCCCCTGCAGCTGCTTGGCTGTGCTGCGTGCTCCTGACAGGCTGCTGGGAAGGTGCAGAGTCCTGAAGCTTCCATTTACCTCCCTGCTCCCAAAATCAGGCTGTGTCAGCTGGAGACTGTGCCTTGGCACTGGGTGCGAGATGTTGGCCTCGTTTGCTCACTGCTTTGGTCTATCCATATCTCAGACAGGATTATTAATATGTTTTTACCTCCCAGGATGACTGAGGTTAATTGAGATTTGTGAGGTGCTTACATACTGCAGTGATGAGCATGGTAGAAATTGGAGGCAGTGAAAATGTTGGTATTTGCAGGAAGGCTTTTAAAAACAAGTCTGGAAATCATCAGGAAATCTCTTAAAAATAATCCCTCTTTCTTTTTATAACTAAAAAAAATAAAAGTAATTATTGAGGGGGAAAACCAATATTTTATTACAGTTTTTAGGAAAACCCTCTGCTTTTACTCTTATCTGATGGCAGAACAGATCAAACAGAACACTTTCTGATAAGAGTCATGTATTTGCTAATTGTTTAAACAAATACCTGCAAGCCTTTGCTTCAATATTTGCCTTTAGAGGTTGCTGAGGACAGTGGCTGCCTGTGCCCGCAAGTCTTGAGACTCTGTGAGGAAGAGGCATGTGGGACCAGAAAGGGACTGGAAAATCCTTTGGGTGTGGGTCTAAAAGGAGTTAGTTTACTGGTAATGACGGAAACAAATAATGAAATAGGATATATTGCTCTGGAGGAAACACAGCTAGTTTCTAAGAGGAACTGTGGAGGACAGGACATGTTTAAAATACCAATGGGTGTTTCATGAGGCTTAGCAGCTCCCCAGCAGGTTGGTATCTCGCTGCTGGGGGTTATTCAGGACAATCCTTGGAGCCCCAGCTGCTTCTCCCGATATTTAAGTACCTTCAATAGAACTGTGGGTGACTTTCTGCAGTACTAATTGTAGAACAAGCCTCACATGCGTCTGGAGCACTGTTGAGTGTCTGCTGATCCTTAGCCTAGGGGCAGGTACCTTCACTGTGGTGTTTTGGTTTGCTTTTAGCAGAAGGAAAGATGAAGTCTGTGATTTGGATTTCAGAAATAGGCGTGTAAATGAAAGGTTTGCTCCAGATAAAATCCACTGAGAATTGCATGGACAGAGAACAGTATGTGCTTGAGCTACTGATGTCAGATTTCTTTGATATGTTCTTCTGTATGACAAGGCTAAGTATGTGTTTGCACATGTTGGTATTTGTTCTGCCTCTGATTTGCTTTCTGTAAGAGAAGTGATATGAAATGGAAAGGCAAAATGCAAACTGGAAAGCTCAACATTTGTGTAATTGAAGTGCAAGTCATTATGCCATAATCTAATGGAAACCTGTATTACAATAGTTGCCAGTAGATAAAACTTCTTGTCCTGTTCTGCTACAGACCAATTAACATTGATAGGCATTTCACTGCTCCTGCTCTTTCAGTGTTTTTGGGCCACAGTTTCTGACATTGTGCAGTTGTTCGTGCAGGCAAGGGGGGATCCCCTCCTGATGCACGGACACCCATCACACTCCCTGTCCTGCATCCCCATCCCAGCTGCGTCCCATCCCAAGCTCATTGTTCCCTGGAGCAAAGGTGCTATAACAGTGATGTGCAGGGAGCAGCACAAGTGCTGAGGTGTCCCTAGAGATCAAGTAACTGATGTTAGGTAGCCCCCAGCCATCCTGTGCACTGACTACTTGGTTATGTATAGCTGTGCAGGTGTGCTAACTCATGTGGTCGTCCTTAGTCACAGGGCAGAGCTGGGATGAGCCCCTGGACCTTGGGTCCATGGTGAGTGCCTGGGTGGCCAAGGACCACCATCTGCCCTCCAGCCTGGGGCACTTTGGAGTCTCAGGCATCACTCCTGGGATGTGTTTAGTTGCCTTGAGGCAGCTCTGCCAAAGGCCAGCACCACATCCCTGCAGGCTTCCGTGGGGTGAAGCAGTCAGGAGATCATGGAGCTTTGCAGCAAGGATGGAGCTGCTGGGCTGCCCAGTCACCCTCATCTCATCCCCATTTCCTCTCCTTCAGTAGCACAAAATGAATCCCTCAGAAGTTAACTAAATAAACAAATATGGAGCTATTTATTTTCTATTGTCGTAGAAATGCTGTGGGCTCAGGCGGGATTTTGTATTCACTGTTCACATCTGCAGCCCTGCTGTGCGCAGGGTGGGGAAAGACTATTCCTTTTATTTGCTCTAGCCTCGCCAGTAAATCAGATGGGAAGGATCCCGCCCTGAAGCCACCCGTCTCCAAACACTCTCCCCTTTCTTTCCAGTCCCAAGGGAGCGGAGCTGCACCATCCACACAGTAAACACTGGCTCTTAGACAAACAAACACTTTTTCCTCTCTGGGGGGCGAGGGGGAAGAGAGAAGAAAAAGGCATTAGCAAATGTAACTTTTCCCTCCCAGCTAAAATAACACAGCAGTGCAGCAGAGGATGCGGCTGTGGTTCAGAGGGGGGTTATTTTGATTTTCTTAATACACCACAGGGAGTTCAAACAACGTGTCAGGGATATGTTGCCTTTTGTAGAGAGCAGCTTCTTTGTCTCCACCCTCTGTTTTCTTTCTCTTTTCTTGAAGCATTTTAGTCACCCAGTTGAACGCATAGCTCATCTGGATGAAAGCCTCTGCTGTGACATCCACAGCCCCGATCCACGGAGTTGTTTGTTTCAAAGCAATAGTCTGGGAGAATTTATTGAACTGGCATCTCTGCACCCCCCACCTCCCTTGTAAATTGATGAAATGCATGTTTGGTGGCACTTATTAAAAAGCAATAAATCATCTTCTGCATTTATTGCTTCGAAGGTAAGGAAAAGAGGAGATGCAGTTTAGTCTTGAGGTAGGATACCTGGAGAAACTCTGCTTCCTGTGGTGCTTCATCTCAAAAGCAAGGTGCTTCATTTCAGCAGCTGAACCAGTTTGAGAAACCAAAGGTGCCCCTGAACCATGGAGGCCTTGTCCTGTCGGCTGTCACCCAGCAAAGCCCCCATCCTGGGTGCATTCAAATCATAGAATCAGCTGGGTTGGAAAAGACCTTTAAGATCATCAAGTCCAACCATTGTCCCAGCACTGCCAAGTCCACCACTAAGCCATACCACAAAGGACCTCATCTACATGGTTTATGGCCTGATCCAGGGGTGGTGACTCCACCACTGCCCTGGGCAGCTTGTTCCAATGCCTGATCAACCTCTTGGTGAAGAAATGTTTCCTAATACCTATTCTAAACCTCCCCTGGCGCAGGTTGAGGCTGTTTCCTCTTGTCCTATCACTTCTTACTTGGGAGAAGAGATCGATCCCCACCTCCTTTCAGGCTAATCCCCAGAGCTTCCATCTGCAGCCATTGCATCTCTTTGTAAACCCAAACCCCCTGTTCACACAGGTACCTGGGGGAGCAATGAAACAGCTCAGGGAGGTGTAAATGAGGTGCTTGGCCTTCCAGGGGGCCTTTTGTAGGCTAAATGCCTCCTTATTGGCAGCTCTGTGCATCTTGACACTTGGTGATGAGCATGTGATGATGTTAGTCTGCACTTAATGGTGCCTGAGTATCGTTCAGTGCTTTGCAAGTCCTGATTAAACAAACTTTAGTTAATGGCTTTTTAATGTGTTTTTTGGGGTTTTTTTTTTGTGTGTGTTTTTTTTGTTTTTGTTTTTTCTTTTGTTTGTTTGTTTTTTTGTTTAATCCCCGTGTTGTCAGGATGCGGTGAAGCCACTTTCTTAACCTCTCTCAAAGGTAGTGCTGTAAATAGAAGCAGGTGCCCTGGAGCTGGTTGCTGCTCTCCTCACCGACTCGTGGCTGGGGACAGCCACAACACGAAGTCTGGGCTGGTTTTGTCCCGCTCGCCCAGTGCTTGGCCTGAGCTGCCCTGTTCGTGGTGGGAAGAGCAGTGGTCTGGATTTGTTCCTATTCTCTGGTCTGGCAAATGACCACAGTGCAGGAGAGACCACATTGCAGCCTGCTTGGGTTCAGTCCTGCAGATGCTGGCAGCTCATGCTAAAAAAGGCTTCTCCTGGGTGTCAAGAACCCCTTTTGCGCGGTATACACATGTGGGGAGAGGGATCAAGGCTGCTGGTTCCTTGTGCAGTGTGAATGTAAAGGCAGAAGTGAGCATTTGCCTTCAAGGCAATGGAACTTGGGACCACAAACACAGCTTCTACCTCTCCTGTGTTCTCTTCTGCACTGTCAGCCTGACTCACAGCAGAATGGGGTGTTTATCCCTCCTTCCGTCTTAACCCGACAGTGTCTTGGACTTAAAAACTTCTTCCTGGCTGGGTCACCAGAGGCAAGTGCAACTTCATGGGCTGTGAGTAAGGGATGCTTTGCAGAGTGTTTATAACATTAGCTTCACAGCAGGGGATGAAAAGAGAGTGATGGGGGCACCAGCCCCTACAACATCCTGAGCCCTTCGGGGAGACTGTGCTGCAAGGAGACTTGCAAAGATTTAAATGTGTCGTGTCAGAAATGGAGAGCAGAAGGGATTGTGAGGATGTGGTCGACAGGCACTTAAGTGCTTCTTTCAAAACCACAAACCCCAATCTTTTTTCTCTTTTTTTTTTTCTTTTTTTTTTTTTTATTTTTAGTATTTTCTGGGATAGTGCAGAAATGATGGCTTGTAGCCTTTTCTGAGAATAAAATGTAGTTAAAGGCTGCCTGTAAATACCATGGAGGCTGATGGGGGTTTAGATGCTGAACTTGGAGATGTTGTTTTGGAGTGCTGCAGTTTTTCCCCATTCCAGGTGCTCGTGTGGATCTGAGGAAAGCAGAAACAGCGACCTGTGCAGAGTGACCAGGCTCTTCCAGATCTGCCCATGGTAAATCCAGCGGGAAGGCTCCTGCCACCCGGTGTGAATTTGAATAGACAGTGAAAATAGATTTATTTCTTATCACTGCAGGCAGAGCATTTTGCAAATGGGTTTTAAGTCGTCTTGTTGCAAAGCATGCTTGGCACTGCAGAAATGTACTTAGATGCTCAAATGGAAGAGATTGGACTAAATGTCACTCTTGCCAACATCAATGCAGTTGGTGTTAGCATTTGGCATTGAGGAAGCTCTTCAGGGTGGTAGAAGCTTCTGCAAATGTGAGCTTTGTATTGGTAAGGGTGTGGGGGTTTTGTTTAGGCTTGGTGATTTGGAAAGTAGTTCCTTACCAGAGGAAGCCTCTTAATCCATGTTTCCCTGCACCAGGGCACCTACCAGATGGGATTTTCTTTACTTCTCTGCATCAGAAAAGGCCTTAAATGGCCATGGGAGCTGTGTGCTGTCTTTCCCTGCCAATTAGCCCCTAGTGGTAATTGTAGCCACGTGGTCAGTGTCCTTGATCCGAAATTTGTCATCGCATGTTACAGCTCACAAAACCTTGGCTCGGTCTTTCAGCTGGAGCATTAAACCTGCTGGCAGATGCCAGCTCCTCCAGTTCTATTATGGTCTCTGGAGTCAGTGGGATCAGGAACATTTTGCCGGCTATATAAGGGCTTCGGAATAGTGTTGGGGAAAGGTGATGGCTTCTCTGCTGAGTGTGTTTGCTTCCAGTGCGAGATGGGCTTGGCTATTTAGTAGTCGTGGTTGGAGCCGTTAATGTGGAGATACAATGGTGTACAGGGGCAACTCCTTTGCCATGGAGCTTGCAACGCAAGTACCAAACCCTGCTTGGCTCCTGGGACCCGAGCGCCTACTGCCCTTGGAGACCCCAGGAGGATCTCAGTAGGATTCATCCCTTTTTAGGGATATTCTATACCTAGCAGCAGAGTGTGGAAAGTGATGTTTTCTTTACCTTATTTACTCTGGGAAGTGACCTATTCATTGTATTTTTATGGAACAGTGGAGGTTAAATCTAAGTGCCTGAGGCTTTAAAGTAAACTAAACCCCTTTTTAAAAAAGGGGGGTGAAGGTTTAAGGGGGATGAAGAAGGTCTAATTCTGTTTAAAACATTCCTGTGTTTAAGCAACATAAACAGGACTCCTGAATATTTCTGTAGAGCAAATTATTATCTGGTAACAGCAGGAAAAATGATCTCAATCGTTTCTAGGTATCCAGAATATCACAAAGCAGAATTACAGCCTGAAACTTAAACCCCAAACCACTTCTAAACACTAGGTTCAAAAGTAGCTTGGGTGCGAAGATGCCTGAACATGCATATTGGAGGTGGATGAGCAGCAATGAAGCGTGGCATTTCCTGTCTTTTGGAGGGTTTTCAGTGTGTTGGCTGATCCTCCTTCTCCCAAGGTAATGAATAGGGAGGGCAAACGATGCCTGTGGCTCTGGGGAAGGAGTGAGGAGAAAGGAGGCAGGAGGAGAAATAAAACAACAGGGATTAGAGACTAGAGATGTGTGGGTCCTGTGGTTGATGACTTGGTAGGAGGTTGGTCCAGCAGCATTGTGTAAACACTCTGGAGACCATCTCATTTCTGTTTCCACCATGAACCCAGGGACAACTAAAACTTAAAGTCTGGTTTTAAACCAAACAAATAATATTGGCCCTATACTATTTCACACTTTCTCTAAGGTATAAAAAATCCTGAAGCAATATTTGAGTTTCCTGCCTTTTTTTTTTCCTTTCTTTTTTTTGAATTAGGGCTTTTGTTTGCTTTGGTTGCAAGAAGATAAAGTTGGGACTTGACCTTTATTTCCTGAAGGATTTCTTGAAGTCCTTGTGCACCGGGAGCTCACACACTTGGCTCATCCCTCCCTTCTCTTTGGACACAGGGGCCTTGTTCTGTCTCCTGGCATGAGAAAGCGCAACATGTCAGCTCCGATGGAGACCCCTGAACTTGTACTTGATTAAACATTAAAACTTCATCCCCTTTGAGTTTGAAGCAAGAATCCATTTCCCCCTTACATGAAGGTGACTTACAGCCTGGCTCAGAGTTGCCTGTGATGCTATGATGTCATGGTGTATGACGAAATCTGTGCTCCACTCCTCAGTGCTCACCTCGAGCCTCTTCTGCACATGTACGAACCCTTAGATATTAAAGGTGCCAAAACACAGCTGAGCTACTGTGATATACAGCACTCTCAAACTCTTTTTTGTGCTATGCTTCCTAACCTTGGTCACTTGGCTGTTGCTGCAAAATGAACAGCAAAGCACAGTATTGGTGGATTTATAGTGGGCAAAGCTATTTGCAGTATCTTGTGGAGTAAATGTTCCGGGGGAGAAATAAAAGGTAGCTTTTCTGATCTGTTTCTCCAGCATCTTCAGTTTGGTAATTCAGGGTTTTTTTGATGCAAAATCTGCGGAAATAAACAACCCCCCAGGTCCTTGGGTTCTTCTCCAGGAATCTGGCTTTTGGAGCCATCTTGCTTTGCCAAGAAGGATGGACCCTGGTCAGTGACACTTAGCCTTTTGTGTCCTGTCCCTTGAGACCCATTGATGAGACTTGGGAATTAATGCCTTTGAACCCTGGGAATTAATGCCTCTGGGCTGCCTATAGCACAGCTCAGTGCTTAGATTGTGTGTTTTAACTAAATTGGTTACGAAACAGATCTGTCTAAATTGGTGTGAGACCCTTTGTGTGGACACTCCTAAATCAGTATAAGAGTGGCTGGTATTGATTTTAATTTAATGTGGTTTGTTACCGAAGTAAGCTGGATCAATAGTGCTAAATAGGTGCAATTTCTTGTGTTGACTGTGCTATGGCAAACTTGCATAGAAAAGATGAGAAATGGAAAAATACTGAGTTTGTTCTCCTGTTGCTTCCCAGTGATTGTTTATCAACTCTTCTGATGAGTTTTGGGGTTTCTCCACGAAGAAGAGTGGAGCTCTTTGACTGGAGCTTTTGAGGTGGGAGTCAAACTCTTGAACCCAAATCCACCTTAACGGGGGATTTTTAGGAATGCAAAACTTTGTGTTTCACTTATGTGCCACCTTCACCTTTGCGTCAAGAACCCATGCAGGGAACCAGCACCTAAAGTTGTCCAACAGCTGCAGGAAGGATGTGCATTGTCTGGGCAGTGCTTGGGGCTGTGTTTTGCTATAGGCTTTCTACATGGCCCTGGGGAAATCACAAGGACCTTTAGTCTCATTTACCCAGGAGTACTGCTGGCTGTGCATTACATGCTAAGGTGAAATTAGGAGGCACAGAAGTACCTTTGGATCCCTGTGTGCAGGCTTATAGCCCTTGTGCCAAAAGATTTCTGCACTCTCCCTTAGGGTGAGCAAGAGGAGTAGGACCTGGGGTCCTGCCAGGAAAGATGGAGTTGAGTAATGCTGTAATAAGAACAAGCTGCTCTGTTGTCTTGTTAAGACTCCACTGAATGCAATGAGGAACTTTTGCCTCTCTCTAACCAGTGTTTAGCTCTTACTGTCAATACCATGGCTTTCCCCCTCATGCATTATGCAGCCAGCCTTGCTTTCTCACTGCCATTCCGGTGCTGTTGAGTTCAGTGCTTGTTATTATAACCCTCTGAGTTTAGCTACTAAATTTTGTTTATTATAACCATCAATTACAGATCCATGCTGGCCACAGGAGCCTTCTATTGAGTCCCTTCTGGCCCCTGTGGAGTAAGTGTGTCCCTGCCTGATTAGCCTAACGATGCCTGTGGTGCCCCAAGGCTGCTGCCTGCCTCCAGAGGGGCTGGCACAGTGGCCAGGCTGGCTGTCACTTCAGCCCCCTCCTGCTCTCATAGCATTTGCAGCAGGAGACATCCGAATATTTACACTATTGCGCCTACTGACAGATCACCTGTGTGTAAGCGTTTGGTTTTCACTAGATGTTGAGCAGGTTTCCCTTTTTCTCCTCTCTTCCAAATCTCATCCCTGAAAGAGGCATGATGGAGGTGCACGCTCAGCTCATTGCCATGCATGTTGCAGTCAAAAACTCATTTTCATTCCAGAAACAAAAGGTCTGTCAACTCGTTTAACTACATGGAAAACACCAAACAAGAAATAAAGCTCAATTAAGAATAAAGAGAAAGAAGAGGATCAGTATAATAGATTGTTTTGGTAAGTGGTTTCGTCAGCTCCATTTGCAAGCTGTTGCTATGCAAACCTGCTGCAGGACCAGGGCTGGCTTAGGTGCTGGCAGCATTCCTGGGGGGCTGCTGCCTCCTAGTTCTGAGGGTGATGGAGGAAATGGGGACTGTGTCTCCCAGGAGGGGCTGTGCTGCCAGACCCTGTGACCCCTTTCTTCCTGCTGGTGGATATGAGCCAGAAGCCAGGCTATTGTTTTTTGCCATCACCTTGTTCTAGAGAGGCAACCCCGCTGTGTGCTGCTGTTGGATGTGCTTTTGAGGCTCTGCCCCACTAGCAGCAAGACAGCGGATGGAGGAGGCCACTGCCACCACTGCTGGTGGCCTTCATGCAGGTACCACCAGGCTATTTGTGGGGATGGCCCTGCACTTGCAGGCTTCTCACGAGCTTTCCCTTCACTTTTCCCTTCAAGTGATGACCACTTCAAACAATGGTTCTGCTTTCTGATGCATTAAGACTTGGAAATTTGCCATTCATCACAGCTGCAAGTTTGAGCCTGTGTGATTATTTTGGGAAGTGAACCGTGGTGATTTGTGTGTATGTGTTTTATTGGTGAGCAAGATGTTCCCTATCTACCTCTCCCTGGCTGTATGCATTTGCATTGGTTAATAAAATGGATAATGTTCGATGACTTTCTGATGGGTGAACAAGATTTGGCATACAGGATGTAGTAGCTTTTCACGAAGGCTAAAATTTCATCCTGGGAGACTGAACCCTCTGTGGCAGTCATACACAATCCGTAATAACAGAAGCTTTTAACCCATCTGTAATTGCTTTCATATAGAAAATGATTGCTGTAAGTTAACTTCATAATTCTAAATCAGTGACTCTCAGTAGGATTTCAGATGCTTTAATTTGCCCTGAATTATCTTTAACTCACAGGCAGTTCATCTATGCTCTTTTCTGATTATGTTCCTTGTCACTCTGACCCAAACTTTGCCTATTTAATTTTTGTCTCCTCTTTCTGAAAATAGACCTATTTTTAACAGTATCTCACCAGTGCTAACGATACTGAGTGGTGAATGTTGTGGAGGATGAACTCTCCAGCTGCATCCCTTGGAAGCCAGCCCACACTTTGAACCTGTCATGCATTACTGACTTGGTTGGGAGGGACCCAACTGGGGTCCCACCATGTGTTGAGGCTGTAGGTACCTACCAACGTGGCACAAAAGCAGCCCAAGCAGGGTGGCTTCTAGGTTGTTGTGGCCACCTCTGTGTACCCAGCACACAGGGATTTCCTGAGCATGGTGTTTGATATATGGTGATGGCACACACAGTGTGGATGTGGTGCCAAGCTGAGGATACCTCCCTAATGAGGACCAAGCTCATGACTGGGTTGTTTAACAGTCCCAAACCAAGCAGAGCGGCCACTCCTTGCCTTATGGCAACAGCCAGTCAGTGCGATTGAGTGACAGCAGATGAAGGGATTGCGTTACAGCTTGTCTCTAGAACTGTACATCCGTGTCAGCTCCCTGCTAAATCAATACACAGGATGCTGAAGGAAAACTACTTTTAGGCTTCTTATGTCTTTATGCATCACACTGATTGGGCAATGAGAAGCTTGGCTGGGAGCAGGCATCACAGTGTGGCTGGATGATGGATTTTATCAAATCATAAGCAAGGGCTGGGTCTTGGAAGATGCTGGCAGGTTGCTCCCTCAGAGGAGGCAGCAGTCATGTGGATTCCTCTTCAGTGGTAGTTACTATGCAATTTGGATAGAAATCTTCAACCAAGGAGCCTGAGGTGCAGCATCAAGAAGTGGAGAAAAATCACTTTGCGTGTTCCAACAGACTAACAAATTACCTATGGAAATGCACTTGAGAATATTCCTCAGTAATTGGATTTCAGCTGTTGTTTCAGTGTATGTGCCCCCAGGCTGTGAAGGTAAAAGGACTCCACTGAAATGCTTTGAAATGTTCTTTGGCACCTACAAAATGTGTTTACTATTAAAAAGTGAAACCTGCAAGTCAGAACGCTGCTAAGTGCAGTTTAAAAACAAAATTGCACCCCTGCAGCGTAGCTGAGGGTGCTGCAGCATCTGGTTTATCCAGACGGTCTCAACCCAGAAACATTCCTGTGACTTGAGTGGAGAAGTCCTGCCTGCTGCCTTCTGCCAGGGTTACATGGGCATGTCTGCATTGTGCAGCAGGATGTGGAGAAGGAACCCTTCAACAACAGATGGTTTGACCTGAGGAGTCCATGTGGTCTGGAGTAGGGTAAGAAATGCATAGGAGGGTTTGCAGGATGAGTTCTTCAAGGCTTGGTGTCTCTTGGACGTGCTGATCTTATCCCTGGACCCAAAGCTGCTCTTTACAGGCTTGAAATACATGAAAGCTGCTGCTTTTGGAGAGCATGGGGCAGCAGCTCCTTAAAGTACCTGCAATGTGTTTGATGCAGAAAAAGCAAGCTCTCAGGAAGCTGACCCTGCATGTTTGGCACTTCTTCCTTTAAGTACTAGTGACATCTCTGGTCCTGACCTTGATGCTGAAACCATAGATGAAATCAGGAGGAATAAGCTGTCACTGCACAACACATGGTGACCACTGAGTTTGACATGGAAAAGGAGGGCAATTTGAGATGACAAGTTTGATAGAACTGAGTCTGGATGCTAAAAAGTATTTTTCAGTTTGGGAGTAGAAGGGAAGTAAAGACTTTTTTCCTTAGTCATATGTATGTTGTAAAACTGAAGCTATGTTTTTTGTTAGTTTGTGTTTAAAATAGTGGTAGGAATTGTCCAAATTCTGATTATCAGTGGCCACACTCTGCAGTCATATGCTCACACTGGGCATTGCTCTATCTGCTTCAGTGGAGATATACACTGAGATGAAAAGGACTAGACTTGCACCCCAAGAGCTGTATGTACAATTCCAGATCCAACTGTGAATTTAAAACATGGTATCCTGAAAGGATGCTGAGTTTGAGAATGGGGTAGCTCCTTTGGAAACTTCTCTTCAGGGTTTGCTTTCAACTTGTTTTGCACAGAAAGATATTTCTAAAATTCTAAGCACAATAAACCCCAAAAGTACCTAACACGTGAAAAGATGACTTTTCACGAGGGTTTTGAGTGTAAAACAAATTGTTCTGCATAGGTTACACCTGTCAGAGCAGGGAAATCAGATTTTTCTCTATTAAAATAGTATTTAGACAGGCTACCTCCAGAACTGAAGCCTACCTGGCTGTGGGTCACCTATAAGCAGAGGTGATTGAAAATCACCATTTGTTCCCCTGGGTTAACTCCATGTGAACCTTTCAGATCTCTCTGCCCTTTGGAAGGAGCCGAAAGCAAATCTGGACCTGGCAACTGCCCTGGTTTGCTTTGTGGGAGCTACGTGGAGGGAAATAAATCTGCTTTGCTGACTGTGGCAACTAGTTCTGTGGGTTTATAAATGCTCCAAATGAGTGTTTTGACACGGCAGTCAGATATAGTTAATCTTTCCCTTGACCTCCCGATACTGGAGCGCGGGCTGAAACCACTAGTTAAGCACGTCCGTCTCCTGTTGTACCATTTGCGCTCCAGTGCACCGCCTAATCAAGTGTAATACATCTCTGGGTAAAACACACACAGTGCTTTTCACAGCTATTTAAACAAAAAACAGACCTCTGTGCATTAGTTACATACACAAGCCACACAATTGCTGTTCCTGTGGTTAAGCGAAGTTGGATGGGCTGGGTTTGCTCCAGGGAGGAGGTGTGGGAAAGGTGTGAGAAATACTCACTTCCATCTGCCTGAATATGAAAAAATACCCACTTGGTGTCATCCCAAAGGATGTGTATCCTGATGGGTGGATGGCTTTGTGCCTGTAGCTCTGGACTGAGATTTAAGGCAGATCGGGTTGGCTCAGAATGAGGTCAGGAGGATCTCATACAGAGTCTGCACAAATGATCTTGTTTCCGTGTCTGATAATGATAAGCCTTTGTTATAGCACAGGGTAGCTCGGGTGACAGTCAAACTTGGGGAGGATAGTAAGCCACAAGGATTACTATTGCTTGGAAGAAACTGGGAATATTTTGAGAAGACGTATGTTAAGTGGTGCTCTATTGTAAAAAGTATATAATAAGGCAACATCAGAGGATGTCTGTGTGCAGTGACCACAAAGGTGAG
Organism: Nestor notabilis; assembly: GCF_000696875.1. Taxonomy (NCBI): domain Eukaryota; kingdom Metazoa; phylum Chordata; class Aves; order Psittaciformes; family Psittacidae; genus Nestor; species Nestor notabilis. Next base: position 30,291 of record NW_009922486.1, read on the forward strand.
GCAGGCAAACCACAGGATGCCTGAATTCATCTGGCTGGATGGGGTGGAGGGTGGAAAGTGACAGGGAAGTCACTAAAGGGAATGGTGTTTTGTCTTATGCTGGTGCAGATGGCTTTGGTGGGACCTGTGATTTTGGAAGTGAGGTCAGGAGTGTCCACAGGGCAGCTTGTAAGACAACCAGAAATAAATAAATCATTCAGGAATTGAAAAAAGAAAATGGGAGAATTAAAACACACCTATGTTTTAGCATTGATCATGGTGCTGTTTAGGTTTGCAAGTATGGGAATTGAGCCAACAGTGTACAAGGTAGCCTGTGACTTCTTAAATGAAGGAGTTAAGTGATTTTTAAAGGTTGAAAAATACTGGACTCGATGACCCCTTAATACCAAATCAAGCCTTATATTTTCCTATGGTGCTTTGATAGTTTTCCCCCAAAGGATCCCAGATGCTTTCTCCTGTGTGTTTTTTCTAGCCTCCTGTTTAATCTCCCTAGGATATCAGTGGGGATTCATTGATGTGTGTCTGTTAAAATTCAACAAAGCTGCTGTTTGAGAACTCTATTTCACAGAGCAGCTCATCCTGATGGATATTGAGAAATTACACAGCTTGGGATAAAATACATCCTAACCCACCAAAAGTCTCATATGCTGAAGTACGAGGTTCCTCCAGGCAGTACAATGCATAAGCCCTCTATAAATGTCTGTGTGAAAATAAGATACTTAAATCTCTTTTGAATCCTGGCTCTCCCAAGACCATCGCAAAGCCTGTCCGTGACCTCTGCGCCTCCCTCTGTTCCCCATGAAACAGAGCTGAGCGCTCCTTCGGGAGACAGAGGTGAGACGTGCCAAGCTAATGTTTATAAAGCTCTTTGAAGGTGAATGTTAGCATGTACCTGCAGCAGCAGCCTGTCTTGTGTGTGCTTATTAACATTCAGGGCATGCTCAAATAGCAGCTCTGTGGCGGTGTGTTAACTGTACTGATAAATCTTGTGTAAAAACAACACTCCACCGCACCGTTAAAGCTCCTTCCACCTGGGAACATCAAAGCCTGACACAAGCATGGCTTGATCCTTGCAGCAGTTGGGGTTGCTTTGTGGCATGGTGCAGACAGGGTTGTGGGGACCCAGAGTGGGGCAGGGTGTGGGGACACCCCTGATTTTGCCAAGAGAGAGGCAGTTTTTGGGGTCTCTGCACCACAATATGACGCAGCCCCAAGTTTTTATAACCATAAATATGCTGCTGAGAGCTGACTGGTGCTCCTAAGAAAAGGAGGGCAACCTGCAAATTACTGCAAGTAAATTTGGGCTTTAGCAACTAGAAAAAATAATTGTAGCACATTTAAGTCTGTGTCTTCCATGCTATGAAAGGTAATTGGATGCCATAATAAAATGAAATAGCAAGGTGTGTGAAAGCAGTTGTGCCAGCACTGGAACTGGGTGCTTGCCTTGTGCAGAGTGCTACAGGATTGCATCCTGTGCCCTCCTTTAAAGGCTGCAATTCCTTTTAAATGTGTTTACCTCCCCTGAAGCTTTGAATCCAAAGAAGCTTCAAAGCAGGAGGTACCTGTTATTAAACTTTCTTTCCTTGTGGCTTGCAATAAGTTCCTTCTGTTAAAAGAGATGGAAAATTTCTGGCAAAATCACATGATCAAAGAATCTCTAGAGGTCCTGAAGTCCAACCTCCTGCTCAAAGTAGGGCTGACCTCAAAGTTAGATCAGGTTGCAATTTAAATGTGAACACATTTATTTATATAGCAATAATCATGTAACACTTGAGTGTGTCAGTTTATATTCTGCCTGGCCCTTCTGAATAAGGGGATAACTGGAGAAAATGGACTGGGACTTTTGAGGTTAGTATCTAGATAGCAACTTAACCATCACTGCTTCGGGACATGTTTTCCCAGCCTGGCACAAGCCAGGACCTGAAGGATGCTGTGTGGAGCAGGAGCAGCTCAGGGCAGGTGGCAGATGTGGACACAGCTGCTGGGAGCTGAGGAGGGTGCTGGGGTCCCCCATGAGCCCAGTCCCATGAGTACTTACATGCCAGGTTAAGCTGTCCAGGCTGCCCTTTGCAAAGCAAGACATACCCTTAACCTGCACGCAGCAGCCTCAGCCCAACTCTCACAGCTCTGCTGCTTCCCATCCCTCCTCTCTCAGCCATCCAGGAGGAGCTGGATGAAGAGCAGAGATAGGAAAGCTTTAGTTCAGCAAATCCATAAATCATTTCATTTGATGATTATTTATGAACTAGATCACAAGCTTCTGACAGTAGCTTTTAAGAGTTCCTGGCTGCTGAGCAGTTGGCACAGTCGTCCCTTAAGAGCATTAAATATGCATTTGACACAGGTGACTCTGGTGGTTTCTTCCATTAACCCACAGTTTCCAGCTTTCAGCCATTGCTGCACGTATAATGCCCAAACATGTTAGCACTTTGTAATTCTACCCTAGAGACTTTGTTAGGAGTGCATTGCCTTCTTGCTGACGTGTAGCAAAGGTCCTGCTTTGGCTGTATTTCTGTTGCCCAACCTCTGCCCAGCTCTCCTGCTTTGCCTATTTGAAAGCTTTTCCTTCAAACTGTGTTTAGTACTTAGGGATGGAGACTTCTGCGGTGGGGCAGGATCAATGCAAGTTGCTGTTCTTGTCTGTCAAGTATGGCAACAAAACACGACCCTGCTGCCATCCTCAGTGCTCCTGACCTCTCTGGATAGTCTTCTGACTTTGTTTATTGGGCTGATGCACCCTCACAGTGCAATGCCCCTTGTACCTCTGTCTGGAAAGCATGCACCAGCCCCTGCGGCCCCACATACTGACACCTATTTGCTTGGTGAGGATCGAGTAGCAGCAATGCACTGGCTGAGTGTGAACATGAGAGGCGTTAATTTGGAATGGAAAAGAGCTGCAGGGTCCCACTGCAGCTCTTGGGCAGGTTTGGCACTGTCACTTCATGGTGTCACTTGACAATTAAGGCAAATGCAAGCGGTGTTGCAAAGAACGGATTAATTAGATTTGACACTAACACCAGGAAACAACTTAATTTTAGAGTAATCTGTTTTGGGAGGGAAAATATTTCCATTGTTTGCTTCTTGGCTTTCACTTTAAAAATAGACACAGATTTCCAGCTCTTGTGTGGGAGTAGACATCCTTCTTGTGTCTAAGAATGGTTTTAATAAGTGAGTATTTTAGGTACCACTGCTGTGGATCTTGTCACTCAGCAAGAATTGGGGAGAAGTTGCTGGGTTTCTCTAATATTTGAGAATCCTGTGCAAAAATTCCCCCCTAATGTGGGAAGTTGGGTGGATCTGAGGAGCAAGGGTGCCTGGGAAGTGCCTTCCTTCCTGCCCACTCCCGCTGCAGAGCTCAGTGCCAGCTGTTGGTTTGCACCTTCAGCTGAGTTCAGTGCAGCAGCTTCTGGTTCCTGCAGAAAGGTTGGGAGGTTTTAATTGCACATAATTCCCATCAGGTATTCTTTTCCGGGACCTCTTTGCACTTAGTGGCTACATAAGCACTGGAAATTGTCAGTGTATTTCTAGTAAGGTGGACACATCCACCTTACTGTGTCTTCCCTGCCTGCAGCTCCTCAGTCTGCTGTCTTACCTCTCCTACAGCTGTAAACCCCTAAGCAGCCTCAGGATAAAATACATTTGAAGTTTAAAAAGCTTCTCAATTTCCTTCTTTTATCAAGGGCCTTGTCCTAATGTGCAGGCTTTTATACAGTGAGCTTCATGGTATAAACCTACTAGTATAGATCTACTAGGATGGATTTACACTTCTAGTTTCCTTTAACATTGAATATTAGCATTTATTATTTATATAATGCAAACAATGTGTGAAGTTTAGTATAATTGTCTTAGTTATAGAAGATATAAAAACCTGATTGTTATTTCTGTGGCTTTGTAAGCCCAGAACTTCTGATGCTTCAGTTATCTGCCCATGAACTGTGGAATCTGCAGTGCTTTAACAGTATTTGTTAAAGGTGGGAAGTCAGTTGATGGACTTCTGGATCATTGTACCTGAGCCACAGTGCCTCTGTGAATAGACTCAGATGCTGCAGTTGTAGCACTTCTGTGCATTTTTTGTGGCTGAAGGATTAACGAATGATGGATTAGGCAAATTAATCTCTGGTTTGTCAGGAGTACATTACACAGGTTCAATTTTGCTTGATGGATTTATTATTTATTATTTATTATTTGCTGTTGTGTGTCAGTAAGTGGCTCTTCCTAACACTATGATGTATGATAGGAGCCCATGCCTGAGCTGCTGTATGTAAAGGTCATCATTTCTGTAATTAACCCCATTTTTCATGGTCTTTTAATGCCAATACATTAATTTGCATTGGTCTGGAATGTGACAAAGAAATGGATTTCTTTGGGTTGGGTTTTCTTAAGCTGAGAGCTCCAAAACACAGGACTATGATCACAGGCTCCCAGGGTACAAGCACAAGTGTTCTTTAGTGGAATACCTATAGCTGAGTTTCTATGACCCAGGAATACTTTCAGGGAGAGAGGGAGGACTTAGAGGCGCCTGTAGTGCCCATTTTAAAAAGAGATATGAAGCAAGGGACTTGAGTGGTACAGCATCATGAACCCTTTAGTGAGAGGTGGGGATCTGGACCATAGCCACTCTTGAATCCTTTTCTCTTTTGGGCACTATGTTAAACACTGCAAACAGATCTTTGCAACAGAGAAACATCCAAGGCTGCAGGACTGTCCCCAGGGATACCCAACAGCTATTTTTAAGGTGGTGTGATCCCATTTCCCTCTCAGCTACCTGACTTCCCTCTTGCAGACAGCTCATTCCTGCCAAGCTGGGTTTTTGGGATGTGCTTGGGGACAGGGGGTTCTCCATGGGGGCATCTCCTTGAGTCCTGCCAAGGCTTTGGAGATGGCTGCTCTTATCTCATAGCCAGCCTCGCATGTGCAGGCTCTTAGGTGTAAGGTCACTGAGCTGCCCTATCTGGGAGCTACCCCCTTGCCTGGCTACTGCTGTCCCTGCAACCAGATAGTGCCAGTGAACAGGAAAACACTGTTTTCCCCCACTCTGGATGCAGGAAGTGGGGCCAGCTTTTGCTGTAAAGCTGAGGCTGTATCACTTGTGCTCATGTGCAGCACTATCTCCCCATCTGCCTGCGAGGGCAGGGAAATGGCAGGGTCCTGCCTGCCTGGCAGGAGCAGGTTTCACTCTGAATTTCCCTGTCTTTATGGCTTAAATCAGCATCTTAAGGCTGGCAGAGCGCCCTGCTCTGTGATACCACGGGCTAATCATTTACAGCAAAATGCAAAGGCAAAGAAGTGTGTTTTTTAATCTTTACAAATGTATCTAGATAAGCCAGGAGACAGACTTTTCTTTTGTATTACATGAAAGGGGGGGGAAAAATCCAGAGCAAGGAACATCGCTGTACCGTCCTTGGCCTTTTCTTCAGCCTTTGTCTTTCTTTCTGTATCTTACGCTGTTGGATTAATGGGATATGAACTCTGAATACTTAAGTGATCTATTCATTTTAATTAGCTTCCTAATAGCTTCTGGACAGTGATCGAACGTAACGTCAGGGACTGTGCTGTTTACTTCCCAAAGCGTGGGGCACTGGCGAGATGCGTGATGGTGTGTTCCTGTCCTGCCTTAGCTGCTGAGTGCTCTCCAGGATTTGGGGGAGTTCTGGGCAGGTTACACCGATGCAGGGTGTGAATGTGAGGGGGTTGAGAAACACAGCTGCGTGCTTTGATGGCTGTGAGTGCCGCCTCCTCTTGAGAGGCCTCATTTCCCCAGCACTGAGCATGGGTGGGATGTCTGGTCTGCCTTGGGCTGAGCAGCCCTGGTGCAAGCTCAGCTCTTACCAGTGGGATGGGCTCAATGCAGGAATTGCCCATGAGGGTCCCCTGCTCATGCATGCAGAGGGCTGCTAGTGCTCCTCGCCGCCCTGCCACTGTGCCAGCCAAGAACTACATCATTCTGCAGTCTCTGAGCTGCTGATACTGGGAAAGTGTTCCCGCCAGATGGGCCTGTCTGGATTCTGACGGCATCCTCCGCAGGAAGCATA
>NW_009922486.1:36353-37326 GCF_000696875.1 Nestor notabilis
AGGTGAAGAAACCAGCAGCGCTCCTCGCTTCTTGCTGCGCGCGCATGAAGCTGTGAATGGGAGAGAAGTCGGGGAGCTCTTGAGCAGCCAAGACTGGGGGCAGAGAAATTCTCACTGTTCCAGTTTACCAAAGCTGTGAAAGATGTGATAGATGAATCACTTTTGCAGCAACCTTCTCTGCCACCAGATTCCCTGAGATGTTCAGCTTTGCTGAATGCAGCGTGTACTTGAGGAAAAGATAGAAGGGATGTTCTCTGAATCAGGGGAGAGTCTGACGCACAGAGAATGTTTTTCAGGGGAATAATTTACATATGCATTCCCTTTCTAAAAATACCGGTCACAGTATTGCCTCTATTTCTGCGTGTGAGGCTCTCCAGGCTGCTAGGTGGATAGAACTGGGAATCTGCACTTACATGGGTCCAAATACCAAAGGTCCACTGGGGCCACAACATGGGATGCCTCATGCTATGCTCAGGAGGCAGAGCTTGGAAATGGCTCAGCTCCAGACTAGGGGGAAAAAAGGATGTATTTAGCCTGACAATGCCCCAGATGTCATCCACATGTGGTGTCATGAACATGGTCTTTGCCTGTTCCCTTCTGGAGAAGGTAGTGTGGCCGAGCGGAGCACAGTGAGCTCCTCTGGAGCAGACAAATATGTAGGAAAGTTTCATTCCCTTGTGCAATGGCTAAGAGAGCTGATGAGAAACCCTACCGTTTTCCTGGTGGGTAGACATGGTCACTTGATGAGCCTTTACCACCACAGCTGCCCATGCATCACTCCGTCCCCACATCTGCTTATGCTGGAGCCCTGTGGCCCCAGCCCCACACCGAGGAAGAAGAGGGATATCAAGGCTTAGCTCCAACTCTGCCTCCTGGCATGAGAGGGGAACCGACTTTTCAGATGCTTTTGGGATTGTCCTGCTCAGCTCTTGCAAAGCCAAAGATGAAATCTCTGTGGCAGCAGCAGGAAATC